>NC_089594.1:0-300000 GCF_019320115.1 Miscanthus floridulus
TGTCGATTGAGTTGGAGAGACACTTAGAGTAGTTTAGGACTTTGTTTTTCTTTTGGCCGTACTATTAAGGGGGTATGACGGGTAGCTTGACCTAGTTGAGTCTAGTGAGTTAGGTGTGGTGCACACTTGTTAAACTAGCTCTAGGTAGCTCCTATGAATGCCTAAGATCCTTTGGAGCAAACTTCATTCACATATGTTCGAAAGTTGGAAGTGAATGGAGGGTCAAATACTGACCGGACGCTGGCTCCGGTGCGATCGGACGCTGGCCGCAGGGTCCGGTCAGTTCATTTGACCGAGGAGATCAAGTCTGGTGTGACCGGACGCTGGAAGGTCAATGTGACCGGACGCTGAGGGCCAGCGTCCGGTCGACTCCAGTAAGGGTCCAGACTTGAGAAAGTGCGACCGGACGCGTTCGGTCAATACTGACCGGACCCTGTGTATCCAGTGTCCGGTCGAGTACAGTAAGCATCCAAGAGCGACCGGACGCGTCCGATCATTGCTGACCGGACCCTAACAGCGTCCGGTCATCACTTGAAAAACTGTTACGCGGGTTGAAACTGACCGGAGCGTCCGGTCAAAACGATCGGAGCGTCTGGTCATCCCGTAGAAGCTCATAACGGTTCGTTTTTCAGGCTGCCTTATAAATAGAAGCCCCACTCTTGTGTGGAGTTACTTTTGCTCATTCCAACAGCTGAGAAACACGTTTGTGAGTGCTAAGAAGAGCAAGGTCCTAGTGAGGTGTTTGTGATTTGAGAATCCAAGAGAGTAGCCTCACTAGCAAATCAAGAGTAGCAAAGTGTGCATCCATCTTCTCATTAGGCTTCGCGTGGTCAAGTGAGAGTTCGTGCTTGTTACTCTTGGTGATCGCCATCACCTAGACGGCTTGGTGGTGATTGGGAGTTTGGTATTCACCCGGCGGAGCTTGTGGGTGACCCAACTCAAGTTGTGAGCGGTTTTGGGTGATTCGCCGCGACGGAGTGTCGAAGAATCAACCCGTAGAGAGCACTTGATCCTTGCGCGGATCAAGGGGGAGCTACACCCTTGCGCGGGTGCTTCAACGAGGACTAGTGGGGAGTGGCGACTCTCCGATACCTCGACAAAACATCGCCGCGTTCCTTTCTCTCTCTATTTACTTTGTGCACTTACTTTGAGTATTTACTTTGAGCAATTCAATACTTGTTTTACATCCATAGAATTCCTTGCTAGAGTAAGTTTGGAACATAGGTTGCAAGTTCGTTGTGCATTAGTTTGATAGAAACACTTTTCTAAGTACAAGGGGTTAATTGGGCTATCCGTAGGATTTGATTATTGCAAGAGAATTTAAAATTAGCCCAATTCACCCCCCTCTTGGGCATCTTGATCCTTTCAATTGGTATCAGAGCCTCGTGCTCATGTTTTTAAGCTTAATCGCTTAGAGCAAGATGTCTCACGGGGATGGACCTCCTCCTATCTTTGAGGGAGATGATTTTCCATATTGGAAAATCTGCATGGAGGCTTACTTAGAAGCTCTAGACGTTGGAATTCTTAGAGCCGCCTCTCAAGGGTTCCCAACACCTAAGAATGCCGCACAACTTCAAGGCGATGAAGTGAATTAAGAAAAATGGAATGCAAAGGCTCGCAACACCATCTTTAGAGGCCTTTGCAAAGATGTGTTCAATCGTGTAAGGAACCACAAAGACGCCCATGCACTATGGTCGGACGTTTGTGCGCTCCATGAGGAAACCAAGAGTGAGCGTGAGGAACGCTATCATCTTGTAATTAAAAAGCTAAATTCTTTTAAGATGTTTCCCAAAGAAAGTGCTAATGAGATGTATTCTCGTTTAAATGTTCTTGTAGAGGAAGTCAATGGGCTTGGACTTACTCAAATGTCACCATCCGACGTTGTGAGAAAAATCTTGAGTGTCCTCCCTATTAACAAATATGGGCACATTGTGACCGTGCTACATCAAGGTGATCTTTCCGCCGCTATACCGACACAAATCTTGGGAAAGATCAATGCTCATGAGATGTACATGCACATCACGCCACAAGATGGCTCATCCTCTACAAAGAAGAAAGAGAAGGACTTAGCATTCAAAGCTAGCCAAGATAAGGGCAAAGCAAGACTTGAGTATGAGAGCTCAAGTGATGAAGATGATGAAGAAAGCCTTGCTCTCATGGTGAAGAAGACCATCAAGATGCTAAAAAGGCTAAACAAGAGTGGCATCAAGTTTGACGGCAAGAAGAAGAAGTTCTTCACTAGCTTAAGAAAAAAGCCAATCTCCGAGATGGATTGCTACAATTGTGGCGAACTTGGCCACCTAGCTTATCAATGCACAAAGCCCAAGAAAGACAAGTTCAAGAACAAGGGCAAGAAAGATGATTCAAGCGATGAAGATGAAAAGAAAAAGAACAAGCCATACAAGAAGAGAGATGGCAAAAAGAGGGACTTCTACAAGAAGAAGAAGAGTGGCAATGCCTATATTGTCGGTAATTGGCTCACGGACATTGATTCATCAAGTGGATCATCCGATGATGATAGTGATGCTGAAAAGGTGGCCGCCATTGCTATTGATCTTGCATCTTCACCGCCATCATCGCCATCATCCTCTACACACCTATGCCTTATGGCCAAAGGTGAACGCAAGGTAACTAAGAGTGATGATAGTAGTGATGATGAACATGCTAGTGATGATGATAGCGATAGCGATGATGATAACTCACCTACATATGATGATCTTGTCAAAATACTAAGAAAATATACTAAGATCATTAGAAAGAGTAGAGCTACAAATGAAAAACTTGATGCTAAAAATGATTCACTCTTAGCTAAGTGTGATACATTAGAAAAGGCTAATGATGAGCTCAAAGAAACAAATGATTCTATATCATCCAAACTCAAGGAGCTCAAATCTTCTAAGAAAGAGCTTAAAGATAAAAATGATAAACTTAAGTGGGTGCACAATGAGCTTATCACTAGTCACAACAAGCTAAAAGATGAATATACAACTCTAAAGATCAATTATGATACCCTTATTATTGCACAAGAATTTCTACCAAATGAGCCACATGATGCTACTAACCATGTTGTTAAGATTGATATAGCTACCTCATGTGATGATTTAATTGATGAAAGCATTGAGCATGGATCTAGTAGCAAAGGCAAGCAAGTGGTTGAGTGCAATGACTATGATGAGTATGTCAAGCTCAAGAGTGACAATGAGAAGCTCATGAAAGATCTTGAAGAGATGAAAAGTCACAACACCATTGTGCTAGAAACTCTTGATCATGACAAAGAGTTGATCCTTGAGAATGAGAAGCTCAAAGAAGAAAACAAGAAACTCAAGGAAGAGAAGAACAATGATATTCTCAAGGAAGAGAACAAGAAGCTCAAGATGGAGAAAGAGCATCTCAAGGTGGGATTGAGCAAGTTTGCTAGAGGCAAGCATCTCTAAAGTGAGCTACTCATGAATATCGTCATGAAGATGGATAGAAGTGGCATTGGATATATGGCAAGTGTAGAGAAGAAGAAGGCTCAAGCTCAACACCAACAATCAAAGCCAAAGCCAAAGCCAAAGAGATGTTTTGAGTGTGGACAAGAAGGCCACTTTGCTCATGAGTGTCAAACTCCACCACCACAACCCTTGCCCAAGCATGCTAGATCCTTTGCTTTCAATGCTCACTACATGCTTAGAAAAGATTCTAGTGGAAAGATGAAAGTCATATTCTTAAGACCCTCTAACAAGTGTAGGCCTAAGAAGATTTGGGTGGCTAAGTCACTTGTTGAGAAGGTGAAGGGCCCTCAACAAGTTTGGATCCCTAAAGCTTGAATCTCTTGTGTGTAGGTGAACTACAAGACCGGTGAAAGTCATTGGGTTATTGATAGTGGTTGCACTCAACATATGACCGGTGATCCTCGTATGTTCACCTCACTAGATGAAAAGGTAGATGGACAAGAGAAAATAACATTTGGAGATAATTCAAAGGGCAAGGTTAAAGGATTGGGCAAAGTGGCAATATCAAATGATCATTCCATCTCCAATGTGCTCTATGTTGCTTCATTGAGCTTCAACTTGCTATTCGTTGGACAATTGTGTGATCTTGGCTTCTAATGCTTATTCACCGAGAAGGAGGTTGTTGTATCCAAAGTAGATGACAATCAAGTGATATTCAATGGATTTAGATACAACAACTTATATCTAGTTGACTTCATTTCCGAAGATGCAAACTTGAAGACTTGCCTATTCACCAAAACAACACTTGGGTGGCTATGGCATAGAAGACTTGCTCATGTTGGGATGAGCTCACTCAAGAAGCTTATGAAGAATGATTTGGTGAGAGGGTTGAAGGATGTGAAGTTTGAGAAGGACAAGCTTTGTAGTGCATGTCAAGCCGGCAAGCAAGTTGCAAACACTCATCCAACCAAAGCTTTCATGTCAACCACAAGAGTGCTAGAACTCCTACACATGGATTTATTTGGGCCAACAACATACAAAAGTTTGGGAGGAAATCTCTATTGTCTTGTGATTGTGGATGACTATTCAAGGTATACATGGGTGTTCTTCCTTCATGACAAATCCGAAGTTGCATCTTGTTTCAAGAAGTTTGCCAAGAGAGCTTAAAATGAATTTGAAGTGAAGCTCAAGAAGATAAGAAGTGACAATGGCAAAGAGTTTGACAACATAAACATAGAAGCTTATTGTGATGAAGTTGGAATCAAACATGAAGTCTCCGCAACCTATACTCCTCAACAAAATGGTGTAGTTGAGAGGAAGAACCAGACTTTGATCACTTTTGCAAGGACAATGCTAGATGAGTACAACACCCCCGAAGCTCTATGGGCGGAAGCAATCAACATCGCATGTTATGCATCCAACCGCCTATTTCTTCAAAAGTTCCTTGTCAAGACTCCGTATGAGTTGCTCAATGGGAAGAAGCCGGACGTCTCCTTCTTTAGGGTGTTAGGTTGCAAGTGCTACATCTACAAGAAGCGGCAACACCTAGGGAAGTTTCAAAAACGTTGTGATATAGGTTTTCTTGTTGGTTACTCATTGAAGTCCAAAGCATATAGAGTATTTAATCATGCCACCGGCTTGGTTGAAGAAACATATGATGTGGAATTTGATGAAATCTAACGGCTCCCAAGGAGCACATGAGAATCTTGATGATGTAGGTGATGAACTATTGAGGGAGGCTATGAAGAATATTCCGGTGGGAGACATCAAGCCAAAAGATGATGAAGATGATGTACAAGTCATTAACCAACATTCTTCATCAAGTGTACCACAAGATGGTGAAAAAGATGGGAGAGTAGAAAATGAAGATACTCATATCTCCCATGAGCAAATGGTGGTACAAGCACAAGATGTTGATGCTCCACAACCTCCTCCTCAAGAGATAAATAGAAGAAATACACCTCTCCTACAAGATCATCCACAAGATCTCATCATAGGGAGTCCATCAAAGGGTGTAATGACTCGATCTCAAAAACTTACTTTATTTATTGCTCATCACTCTTTTGTCTCTTGCTATGAGCCTACCAAGGTAGAAGAAGCTCTTAAAGATCCGGATTGGATAAATGCCATGCATGAAGAGTTGAACAACTTCACTCGCAATGAAGTTTGGAATCTTGAAGAGCGACCAAAAGGTGCAAGAGTCATTGGAACAAAGTGGGTGTTCTGCAACAAGCAAGATGATCAAGGTGTTGTTGTGAGGAACAAGGCTAGACTAGTTGCAAAGGGGTTCTCTCAAGTTGAAGGTTTGGATTTTGGAGAGACCTTTGCACCGGTTGCAAGATTAGAAGTCATCCGTATCCTTCTTGCATATGCATCACATCATGAAATGAAACTATATCAAATGGATGTGAAAAGTGCATTTTTAAATGGCTTTATTAATGAACTAGTCTATGTTGATCAACCTCCCGGGTTTGAAGACCCTAGATATCCTAATCATGTTTATAGGTTGTCCAAGGCACTATATGGGCTTAAGCAAGCCCCAAGAGCTTGGTATGAGCGTCTTCGGGACTTCCTTATTGAGAAGGGCTTCACCATTGGGAAGGTCGACACCACACTATTCACCAAGAAGCTTGATGGGCATATCTTCATTTGTCAAGTATATATTGATGATATCATCTTTGGATCATCAAATGAAGACTCATGCAAAGAATTTGGTGAATTGATGTCTCTGGAGTTCGAGATGTCAATGATTGGTGAGCTTACATTCTTTCTTGGTTTTTAAGTCAAGCAAATGAAAGAAGGCATCTTCATCTCTCAAGAGAAATACACAAAAGATCTTCTCAAGAGATTCAAGATGGATGAATGTAAGCCAATCAAGACACCAATGCCTATCAATGGACATCTCGACCTAGATGAGGGAGGTAACTCGGTTGATCAAACTCTCTACCGTTCTATGATTGGTAGCTTGTTATATTTAACCGCATCTAGGCCCGACATCATGTTTAGTGTGTGTATGTGTGCTAGATTTCAAGCTAGTCCTAAGGAAACTCATTTAATTGCCGTAAAAAGAATCCTTAGGTATCTTAAGCACACACCAAGCATTGGCCTTTGGTATCCCAAAGGAGCTTTATTTGAATTAATTGGCTATTCCGATTCGGATTACGCCGGATGCAAAGTTGATAGAAAGAGCACATCCGGAGGGTGCCATTTGCTTGGTAGATCACTTGTGTCTTGGTCCTCCAAGAAACAAAATAGTGTGGCTTTGTCCACCGCCGAAGCGGAATACATTGCCGCGGGAGCTTGTTGTGCACAAATATTATACATGAAACAAACTTTACTAGACTATGGAGTAGTTCTAGAGAAAGTACCTCTTTTGTGCGACAATGAAAGTGCGATAAAACTTGCAAATAATCCGGTTCAACACTCTCGCACCAAGCATATAGATATCTGCCATCACTTTCTAAGAGATCATGTGGCTAAAAATGATATATCACTAGAAGGTGTAAGATCTGAAGATCAATTAGCGGATATCTTTACTAAACCGCTAGATGAGGCTACATTTTATAGATTGCAGAATGAGCTCAATGTACTTGATTTTAGCAACTTCACTAAAAATTGAGCTTGTGTTGTCCCTTGCATTCTTTGTAATATACGACATGTTTAATTTGTGGCAATGCATATAGGGCTTGTCTAACATGGTTAAGATAACCGCCGAAAAGCGTGTGAAGAAGCTTAACCTTGGATTAAACTTGACAAGCAACTAGTTTTACTTACAAGTATTGCATATGCATGAATGTTGTTTTGTCGTTTTGTTCAATTTGCCCACTTGTTGCCTATTTTCTTAAAAAGAATTATTGCCTAAGGCAAAATATTTTGAAAAAAATATGAGGGTTTGAGAGAGGTCACTCACATCAGTCCCAATTGGTGTTTATTTGGATCTTATTCAAGTTGGGACTTGATTGGGAACAGGCAGCGCGAAGGAAGTTTGAAAATTTGCTGAAAAAGGTGCACCGGACGCTGCACTGGACACTGCTGTCCAGCGTCCGGTCAGTTCACAGGAGGTGAACTGCTGGTGAAGGAGTGACCGGACGCTGCGTCTGTGCGTCCGGTCAGAAAGGGTTCAGCGTCCAGTCGATCGAAGGAAGACCAAGTTGTACTGATCGGACCCTGCCTGCGTCCGGTCATGGACCACCGGACGCGTCCGGTCCTGATTCCAGAGGATTTGGACCTCTCTGGAATCGATCGGACGCTGGGTGGTAGCGTCCGGTCGCTACCATCGGAGCGTCCGGTCAGTGGATCTCGCGCGGCTACAGGACTCTTTTCTCCGTTTCCTAATCCGTCGCGTGTGGGGAACTATTTAACCGCTGCCGTACCCCTGTTCGCCCCTCACCTCGCCTTTGCCCTCCACTGCTCGCCAGCCGCGCGCCGCCGCCTCCTGCGCCTCCACTGCTCGCCAGCCGCGCGCCGCCGTGCTACTGCCTCGCCGCGCCACTGCAACCCCGCGTCGGCCACCTCGCGCCCAAGCTCGCCGTGCCGCCGTCCAGCTAGCTCTGCCCGAGCTTTCCAGCGTGCCACCGCGCCAGCACAGCCCGCGCCGCCGCAGCTCGCGCACCACCACGCTCGCCCGGCCCCCTCGCCACCACGCCGCCCAAGCCGAGCCCGCTAAGATCTTTGACGCCGTTGCCGAGCCTGCTGGTCATCTCACGCCGTGTGCCCTAGCCCTACCACCTCCTTGATTGGTAAGGCAAGATTTATTTTTCAATCTTGATCTATACAATTGTGACCTAGATCAAATTTTCAATGCACCGATTCCCCATTGCATTCAGGGCTTTTTACCTAACCCTAGCCGGTTCCGAGATTCCCCGCGCGACATCTTATCTTTTCTCGGATCGCTGATCGTCAGGTAGAAAGCCATTCGATTCAAATTCGCATCTACATTGCTTTCTCTATTAGGGTTTCGCATCTATTAGACATATGGTATTTATTTGTATATCCATCTATTCTATCGTGCAGCGAGTCAGTTCCGTTGTGGTTCTTGTGGCAGTTGACAGTCAACTCGGAGCCAAGCTCGCGAGTAAGGATCGAGGCCAAGCCTCGAGAGGTTCAGTTTGTCTGTTGATCTTCATCAACATCAGTTCATCATCTTGTCAGTTCAGATGGCTCGCACCAAGAACGTTGGTGGTGGCCCAGGTGATGATGATCGGAGGCCCCCGCCTCGCCAGCCAGCTGGATCTAAGGGCAAGTCAACCAAGCAGATAACATCCAAGAAGCGAAAGTACCCCGACGCATAGACAGCAAGAGCAGCAGCTGTTGCAGAGGCCGCAGAGCGTGCCGAGAGAGGTGGTGCCCGCAGCGGAGTTGTCATTGCAGATCAGCCGGTTTCACCAGCACTGAGAGCTGCGATTGAGGATGTTGAGCGTCGTCACGGTAGTCCAGCTGGGACTGCCACGTTTGCAGGACGACGGGTTGCCATTGAGGAGGGTCCGTCAGCAGCACAGGAGCCAGTTCAGCAGACTCAGCAGACTCAGGAGAGCGAGCAGGCACAGCAGACCCAGCAGACCGAGGAGACCGAGCCGGCACCTCAGCTACGCCACTCGAGTCGTACTAGTGCTGTAGTTCCACCGAGGCCAGTTACACAGCGCAGGGGGTCACGCCCTCCGCCCAGACCATAGGGTCCGCCTCCAGTGGTACACCTTGACTTGAGGGCCGCTACAGCCAGGCAGGTTCAGCAGCTGCATTTTATTGAGTTTGAGGTTTGGTTTCCTCCGAGGAGCAATGAGAGAGCAGCTGAGGGTTTCTACACGCCACTGCAGGAAGATTTCTACAATGCTTATCTCAATAGTGGGGCAGTGTTCAGATCACAGAGAGTCTGCCGCATAGAGTCCCTTGTGGCAGCAGCCGGAGAGCACATTCGGCCTTACTTATCATATCTGCCAGGGTTGACAGATTTGATTGGACGGACGGGCATATATGTACCATCTTGGGTCCGTCAGTTTTATGCTTCACTCTTCATCGATCCACATCACAGATTTATTCACTTTGCTTTCAGAGGCAAAGACTACAGAGTGACGAGTGGCAGGGCCAGAGAGATACTGAGGCTACAGGAGTAGCCTGTCAAGATGCATGAGGTTTGTTATGGACAGCAGGAGCCTCCCAGGCGTCCTCATGGAGGGCAGGTGCCCTCTACAGACTTAGTGCGACATTGCTTCAAAGAGCCTTTTGGAGAGGGGTCGAGCAGGAACCCCAGTGACTTGACTCCTACAGCGAGAGTGCTAGAGGCCATCATTAGGAGGACACTGCTTCCCAGGTTAGGATACAGGGAGGGCCTGACTCGCTTACAGCTCTGGCTTCTCAATGCCATCATGCAGCAGACAGTATTTGATATCTGGGACCTCTTTCTTTCAGAGATGGAGGATACTATAGCTGAGGGATTCAAGGGTCGCAGGTAGCTTCCCTATGCTCACTGGATCACGTTCCTCATCTGTAGAATAGTGCTTGATAAGCTCCCTGGTATGATGGATGAGTATACAGGTGCCACCACAGAGTTCCTAGCTTACAACCTATCATAGAGGATCAGACACACCACTCCTCAGGCACCCAGACAGCCTAGCCGTCGTCCCGACGTTCCAGAGTCTACAGCTCAGCAGGATGAGATCATCAGAGGGATTGCAGCCATTGAGGAGGAGCTAGAGGCACAGCAGGAGGTGAGCGAGTATAGTGACAGCTCTGACGATGACTACCAGCCTATTCCTCAGATGCCTCCACGCAGACATGATGCAGAGGCCGGTAGCTCTAGTTCAGCTCCACCTGCTCCGCAGACTGACCCCACTCTCATAGCTATTCTTGAGCGGATGCAGTAGGACCAGACACGACAGGCACAGGAGACAGCTGCCAACTTCGCGCAGTTTCAGGCTCGTCAGGATGAGTTCCAGCGGCAGCAGCAGCTCCTTCAGCACCAGCAGTTACTTATGCAGCAGCAGCTCATGGGATTCATGTAGCATGTAGTGACAACACTTGGGGCCCCACTGCCACTGTCTTCGCCCTAGATTGCTCCGCCTGCCACCACTTCGATGACTCCAGCAGTACAGCCCAGCGGGCTTCAGAGTCAGGGACAGCCTCCAGCTCCATTCACTTCACCTACAGTTCAGGTGTCCCAGTGGTTAGCCTCACCCGTGGTAGCCCCGTAGTTCACTCCATTTCAGACGGGCTTTACACCAGAGCAGTCTTCCTCGCTATTTGTGCCTGACACGTCAGTCTCTAGGAGTCTTGGAGCATCCTTCAACGAGTTGACCGGCATGTCTACACCGCCTCATATGCATACTGCCGGTCCATCTACAGCAGCTCCAGCTATCATGACTACTCAGAGGCTCCCCTCGTTTGTCGTCTTGTCAGATCCTACGACAGACATACTAGCAGCTTCACAGGCAGCACCAGCCCCAGCTCAGACCCAGACCGCTTCAGCGACACTTCCTGCTTCAGAGGGTCAGTCAGTTCAGAGCTTAGGGTCAGATGATGATGGCGCTCAGTTCCATATTGCTCCATGTACTTCAGCGCCCGACTCGTCCGCTGCAGCCCCGCCGACCGACCCTTAGGTTTTGGTGTTTGACGCCAAAGGGGGAGAGGGTTTGAGTATGTAGACGACTCAGGGGGAGCGAGTTTTAGGGGGAGCTAGTTATCTAGTATTAGCTTATTATATACATTTGGAGTTTTATTTGTGTGATACACTATTACTTATGCATTCGTGTGTTTACTTTCATGCATACTACTATATATATATATATGTGATAGTGCTATCTACGTGATTGTGATATATGACATGTGTGATTTCTACTTTGCATTATCTATATGTCATATCTCTTGTGTAATGCTCATTTGCTTTTGCTTCCGCGTTTATACTACGAAGCAAATGAGCTTTGTTATTAGTACTCATGCTTAATTCATATCCTTTGAGTACATTGTGTTGGCTTGGATCATATAAGCTTGCCTAACTCTTTTGTTCTTATCGACAAAAGCTTATATGAACCAAGCCCGTCAAAAACCTCACTCCATTACATACTCGAGGTAGTATTGTCATCAATCACCAAAAAGGGGGAGATTGAAAGCATCTAGGCCCCTAGTTTGATTTCGGTGATTAATGTCAATACAAGATTACTATGACTAACGTGTGTTTTGCAGAGGCAAATTAAGTTAGGTCATGGTAATGGAGATCGATTGGGCAATCAAGGTTGTCATGCCCCTACGATGGAAATCGTTTCGGTTTTCAAAGGATGGACGACAAGGTTAAGGATAACTAGTTCTAAGTGTCGATTGGAGTTGGAGAGACACTTAGAGTAGTTTAGGACTTTGTTTTGTTTTTGGCCGTACTATTAAGGGGGGTATGAACGGGTAGCCTGACCTAGTTGAGTCTAGTGAGTTAGGTGTGGTGCACACTTGTTAAAACTAGCTCTAGGTAGCCCTATGAATGCCTAAGATCCTTTGGAGCAAACTTCATTCACATATGTTCGAAAGTTGGAAGTGAATGGAGGGTCAAATACTGACCGGACGCTGGCTCCGGTGCGACCGGACGCTGGCCGTAGGGTCCGGTCAGTTCATTTGACCGAGGAGATCAAGTCTGGTGTGACCGGATGCTGGAAGGTCAATGTGACCGGACGCTGAGGGCCAGCGTCCGGTCGACTCCAGTAAGGGTCCAGACTTGAGAAAGTGCGACCGGACGCGTCCGGTCAATACCGACCGAACCCTGTGTATCCAGTGTCCGGTCGAGTACAGTAAGCATCCAAGAGCGATCGGACGCGTCCGGTCATTGCTGACCGGACCCTGACAGCGTCCGGTCATCACTTGAAAACTGTTACGCGGGTTGAACTGACCGGAGCGTCCGATCAAAACGATCGGAGCGTCCGGTCATCCTGCAGAAGCTCATAACGGTTCGTTTTTCAGGCTGCCTTATAAATAGAAGCTCCACTCTTGTGTGGAGTTACTTTTGCTCATTCCAACAGCTGAGAAACACGTTTGTGAGTGCCAAGAAGAGCAAGGTCCTAGTGAGGTGTTTGTGATTTGAGAATCCAAGAGAGTAGCCTCACTAGCAAATCAAGAGTAGCAAAGTGTGCATCCATCTTCTCATTAGGCTTCGCGTGGTCAAGTGAGAGTTCGTGCTTGTTACTCTTGGTGATCGCCATCACCTAGACGGCTTGGTGGTGATTGGGAGTTTGGTGTTCACCCGGCGGAGCTTGTGGGTGACCCAACTCAAGTTGTGAGCGGCTTTGGGTGATTCGCCGCGACGGAGTGTCGAAGAATCAACCCGTAGAGAGCACTTGATCCTTGTGCGGATCAAGGGGGAGCTACACCCTTGCGCGGGTGCTCCAACGAGGACTAGTGGGGAGTGGCGACTCTCCGATACATCGGCAAAACATCGCCGCGTTCCTTTCTCTCTCTATTTACTTTGTGCACTTACTTTGAGTATTTACTTTGAGCAATTCAATACTTGTTTTACATCCATAAAATTGCTTGCTAGAGTAAGTTTGGAACATAGGTTGCAAGTTCGTTGTGCATTAGTTTGATAGAAACACTTTTCTAGGCACAATGGGTTAATTGGGCTATCCGTAGGATTTGATTATTGCAAGAGAATTTAAAATTAGCCCAATTCACCCCTCTCTTGGGCATCTTGATCCTTTCAGTCATCTGCATATTTCAGCAACAAGTAATGATTGAGTGAGGCTGTAATAATTGCGAGTGAAGAAAAAATTATGCCGTACTGAATTTACTGGAGAGAATAAATTCATACAATAAAACAGAGGCACAACAATCGCATCCCAATTAAAACAATATCACTTAATCAAATTACTTAAACGACAAACATCGCGTCCATACAACCAATTTGTCAGCATACATACACTGGACTTTTATGCGTTCAGATATCGCATTCTTAATCAAGTTCCAACCACATGCTAAGTCTCATAAGTTCGAAGCAAAACACATTAGGTTACATGCCAACAAAAGAAAAGTCATCGCGACAGGACCTAGATACTAGCGCAAGGCAACTAGCCTACTCCTCGGAGCCATCGTCGGGATCGGAGACGTCACCATCACCCCCAGGTGAAACTATAGGCTCGTCCTCGTTGTCGTTGTCGATGTCCATGCCAGCGGCGTCTGGTGGAGCATATGGGCCAACCCCATTGTAGAGCGCGTGAAACTCCTCGTGTAGATTGCCGTTGTATTCCTCTAGCTCATCGACCATCTGCAGCAGAAGGTCCCGCTCATCCCAGGCTTCATTCCTTTCCTGAACCAACTGTTCAATCATGCGGTCTGCATTGTTGTTGGCTTGAGTCAACGTATGCACCCGCTGCATAGCTCTATCACCTCTCTCAACCGCCTGGTCTCGCTGTAAGTTCATATCAGCCAACTGCTCCTGCAAGCTAGCTATAGCACGTGCCTGTCTCTTCTTCTGCTTTCTCCCCTTGAGCTTATCCTGACCACGCAAGCCAGTCAAAGTCCAGTAGGTACTCTCGAGACCCTCATACGCTCTGATGGCGGCGAACATAGCACTCATAGAATGGTTGTCGCTAGCCTGTCCCTCAGCTGGACCTCTGACCAAGGCACTTCCCTGAGGCTGAACCCAAATAGCATCACGAGGATCATCCCTAGGAAAAGTGCCAGCTAGAGCTGCTGCAAGCTCACTAGGAAATCTGCTCATAATATCCCTGATGACACGGAAATCTACTCCCTCTGCACCCTCAGCAGGAGTGCGACCCTCAAACTCCAAGTGCCAACCATCCCAATCTGGAGCATCACCGAGAGCAGGAACCGTGATCTCTACCACTGCAAGTCCATCCTCTGCTAACTGGCTCTCATTCCAGGAGTACACCGGCTCCTGACCCTCTGGGTACCCCACATCATGGAGCACTCTCCAAAGCAAAGTCGGCATGCCAAACTCGCTCAAGAAGGTGTCCGTGGTGCGGTGCTCCCTCAGGGCCAACGGACGTCGAGGTGCTCTCCCTCCGGTGGACTTATGGGCGGTCTGCTTCGTGCGGGCCATCTGTAGCAAAAGTTCTTTCATTACCCTGGGGAAACATATTTTAGGTGATACAACTTTTATCAAAAGGAGATAATCAATTTATAAGGGGTGGAATGCATGACATGAATGAAATGCACAAGTAATATGATGTATGTACGTGCCGTACGTTCTCACAAACTTATGAAATGAATAATTTCTAACGACGAATTCGGTGGCATACACACGATCTCTCAAATACGTAGCTAATACGTTCTACACAATAGCGTTGTTACGTACCTGTAGAAGATTCATTTCAGCCCAATTCCCAATGAATGCATAAAAGCAGTAATTTTTATCTACACGCTCTACATGAATCCCCAGATACGTGTACAACGGTAGTAACTACCCGAACCATCGTCCTATTGACGGCATCGCCTCAATAGACGGAATACCCACACATGAGATACCTTTGTAACACATGCGTAGAACATGTAATTACTCCAGCATCATATAAGCATTCATCCTAGATCGGCGGTGTATCCGATCATGCTCTCACAGCTCACACTTACCGAGGCGTAGAGGCAAATGATTCATACATTACCACTCAAACAAGTGGCACTCATACAATAGCACGCCGTATGAGCGACGAAAGAGAAATATGATGCAAGAACCCCAAGTCAGTACTTAATTAAGCCACCTAGAGTCCTTAACTGGGCATAAATGATATGACCACTAGCACACTTTATAGTTTGAAATTCACATTTTCCAAATGCCTTTTTGTTTTAAATACACTTGTGAACAGTAACACGCTAAACCATGCTTTGATGCCAGCTGTAACAGAACCGACCAATTATACGAAATTAAGTAAGAAAATCATCCGCCAGAGCAGATGATTTAGCAAACTTAAGCCCGTATAACCTGGTAGTCCGTGAAATCACGAAGGATTTCAAACCAACTTCCATAATGTCATATTCATTATAACTGTCCAAGTGTTCCATCAACATTACTACGATGAAGTAACTCAAGTCAAGTGCTCACTATCCAGGAGCGATGGCGATTCGAATCGATTCCTAACCAGCTGGTGATTTATTCCTTACACAAACCTCACTCACTCGCTAAAGTGAGATATTGATCACCGAGTCAATTATCCAGGAATCTCGAGTTTGCCAGGAACCACATGTACCCGGGGGCCGACCGACTGCACTTTGGTCTTATCATCTCGCCCCTGTGTCCTACCACACCTGCTCCGGCACAGTGCGCTACGGGCAATCTACTCGGCCCGAATAATCTCCCAGCTTCGCGGTCGGAAGGAACTTTATCCGGCCAGCTAAATGTAAGGCATGCGTTCAACATGACTCGAGGCCCAACAACGGTCGGTCCTTAATCGACACAGACGGAAAGCACTACAATCCAAAACTCTGCAAGTCTTCGTCCGGTCTTAACTTTATTTAACACTTAGTTATACCATGACTTCATAGTCATCCAAGCAGATCCAGGTAACCACCTATAGCTTGCAGGTGACAGGAAATCACCCGACTTCTACCGGTCTAAGCCAGCTAAGCATTGACTCGACTGCGGATACTAGGGTAACAAGGATATAGTATAACAAAGGTAAACAAGGTATAATGCAGCAACGGTTGCAAACAACTCCTGAACGTAATGCATCAATTAAAGTAAAGCATTGAATTAATAATTGCAAACCGGGAGAAAATGCTCCTGGGCTTGCCTCTCTCGAAGGAGCTCGGGCGGTGATCGGGGCACTCCGGAAGTTCCTCAACGTCCTCCTCGTCGGCTTCGGGCACTTCCTGCGGCTGCACCTCGAGCTGCTCCGCGGGCTCCTTGGGTATGACGACTGGGTTCTCGGTTTGCGATCCTGTATGATGCAATGTGCGTAAGCGCTTATGCAATCGGTGCATCGAATGAGATGAATACAATGGATATGTTTGAATGCAAGGTAGTCAACATCATCCAAGAACATATACTACAAGCACATGTCATCTACTGCATTCTCTTCTTCTACTAATATGCTAAATCAACACATCTTATTAAATGCTTCAAAGATACACCAAAGCTTCACTAATTTCTTAATCACACACAAAGCAACACTTGATTAAACCCTAATTAATAATAGGTTTGAATAGCAACCTCTATTTTTATTGCTTAGAAAAATCTTAGAAAATTACCATAGCACATTATTACCCTAAGTAGTCTACTATTAGATTTTCATGGTATTTGAATGAGTGGATTAGCCTACACAAAAATAACAAGCTATGGCATGATTATGAACATGAAAATACTTTGTACTGTGAAAAGTGTCAAACAACAGAGTTAGCATTTTTCCTATGATCTTCATAGCATACAATCACTGTACAAAAATTATCACATGCATGTTTTATACAAAGTTTGCTCTCTAGCTAAAATAACAAAAATCAGCCATTAAAGGCACTTGAACTACACCTCATAATTTTTCTACAGTACATGCATGACACATATTTTTCCTAGGAAGTACATTACATAAGAAGATTAACAAACTTGGAATCATATTTTTCTAAAGCCTATAGGTTTTTCTACATATTTTTCAAGTTATCAGCAATATACATGATTAAATAAAATTCTACAGAAAAGTATCTCAAAAATGACATGCAATAATTTTCCCAAGTAGATCTGGTGATAAGGAACCTAGCAAAATTTATTCCAACAGATTTGGAGCCAAAAGGAGTACACAAACATTTTCCAAATCATTTAAATAGAATTCTGAAAAATCATTTTTGAAATCCTTTTAAACTTCATGCTCAAATCTGCTAGATCCACCCGGTTATTCACCCAAAACCCGCGCCAGAGAGATAGACAGGCGGGACCCAGCGGGTCAACTAGCCCACTGGCCAGCGACCCGGGGCCTTCGCCAGCCACTACGGCTGGGCCCTGCGGGTCAGCGACCCAGGGGCAGGGGAGGTGCTCCGCCGGCCGGTGCTCACCGGCGGCGAGCCCTTCCGTGGCGCGGGGGGGTTCCAGCGTGCTCAACACGCGGAGCCGCACCGACTGGCAGACCGGAGCTGGCCCGACGGCGTGGGGGTCCGCGCGGCCACGGCGGCATGCTCGCCGGAGAGGAAGGAGGCGCCACATTCGGCCCTCACCTCGACGACGGCAGCCTCTGGCGAGCGCAAACGACGGAGGTCGACGAGGCGGAACTGCTGGCGGCGCGAATCGGGGGATGGCGCGGTGGTGCAGGAGCTCGACGCCGGCGGAGCGCGTCGGCGAGCTCGGTAGCTCAGGCGCGGCTGCTGCTATTGCGGAGCGAGAGGCAGGGAGGCAGGCGAAGTGAAGTGGCGGAGTGGGGTGGCGTGCGCGCGCTCGGACCGCTTTGAAGGCGGGGCGCGGCTGGTCGGAGCAGGCATCGCCCCTCGCCGCCGGTGTACAGGCGCCGCGTGGCGGCCGGGCAGGTGGGGAAGGCAGGCGCGGCTGCGCGCGGGAGCGGCCGCGGCGTGGGTTTGGGCCGGCGAAGCACTGCTGGCCAGGGCGAAACGCGCGGCAGGCGGGGACGCGGGCCAGGCCGGCTTCGGCCGTGGGCCGGGAAGCTGAGCGGCGGCCTGTTAAGCGAAATGAAATTCTTTTCTTTTTTTATTTCTCAAATAAACAGAATTAAATTCCCATTTTTGAGCCATTTAAAAGCATTTTCACAAATTGGTGTAAAAATGAAATTTGTTCCATTTTTCAATATCTACAACTTTGATTTTATGACCAAAGCCAAATTCTTGATAGATTTTAAATGCTAAAATTAAAGTCAATTTTAACTCAAAACCTTAATTTTGGGGAATTATTTTTAAAGCAAAATTTTAAAATAATTTGAATACAAACTTTGCTCCAAGAATTGAACTAAATAATCCTAGATGATTTACAAGCATAACCAAACAAGTTCTACTAACCTAGCAAGCAAAATCAGGGCAAAACAACTCTAACAAGTGTATGCAATATTCAGGTTTCACAACATGTTTCATATGTTTCGAAGCAGTGTTTCAGTTATTATTTTCATGATTGGGCATGTATGATTAGGATGCTTGATGATGCATGATATGCATGATTTGCAGTGCCTAAATGCTGGCATAACACCGGGGTGTTACAGTGGTCGACGCCGAGGAGGCTGGTGTCGTGGAACAGTCGGCGCCGATCTTGGACGAGGGAAGCTCGGCCCTCGTGCGGGCGCGACCCGAGCCTCGCGGGTGGGATCACCCGCGGGTACTGTGGCGGAGTCGGGATGACCCTGAGGGGGAGCCTCTGTTCGCCCTCGAGGACGCAGCCGAGGGCGGGCGCTGGGGCACCTTCGAGCAATACCGCCAGCTGGCGGAGCGGTCGCTACGGACGGCCCTGTCCGTGGTGGCCGACGAACTGCCCGGAGTCGCCCAGGTTCGCGTTTTCCTTTCTCGCACGACGTTGTCCTTTTCTGGTTTTGTTGCAATCAATGACCCCTGTTCTGCTTCCCCAGGAGCTCGAGACCCGGTCCCTTGGGAAGTCGGTCTTTCTCCGGCGGGAGAGGGGCGTCTGGGACCAGCTTCAGCGGCAAAAGGGCCTTCTTGCCGGCGCCAACGAGCTCCTGTCGGCGCGGAGTGCGGAGGTAGAGGACCTCCGCCTTCGTTGTGCCGACGCGAAGGTCGAGGCGGCCACGGCCCAGACGCAGCTCGCCCCTCTGGCGGCCCGGGTCAAGGAGTTGGAGGAGCTCACCCGCGCGGTCAGCGATCGGGATGCCTTCAGGGGCCGAGCCGTTGAAGCTACGGCCTCGGCCGCGGCTCTCGCGGGGCAGCTGGGGGCGGAACAGAGGGCGCACCAGCTGACGAAAGGTGCCTTGGATGAGGCCCTTGCTGCAGCTGAGGCCTCGCGAACCGAGGCTGTGGTTTGGAGGGGGACGGTTGAGGGTGAGTTTTAGCCCCCTCATTTTGTTTTCTTTTCCTTATGTTCGCTCCCTAACTCCCTTGTGTGACGCAGAGCTGGGGAGTGAAGCTTCTAGGGCGGTCGAGGCTTCTCGGGTCGAGGCCCAGCGCTTGAAGGAGGAGGCCGAGGCTTCCCGGGCCGAGGCCCTGCGCTGGAAGGAGAAAGCCGAGGCCTATCAGGTCGAGACCCGACGCTGGGAGCAGAAGGCCAAGGGTGAGTTCCGTGGGCTTCTGCCCCTAACTTAGGTTGTTTTTTTCCCTCGCTCGACCTCATTCCGTTTTCCATAGTGCAGAGTCAGAGGCGGAGGTTACTCGGGCAGCCGAGGCTTCCAGCGTGGTGCAGACGGTGCTTGAGACCGAGATCGGGGAGCACGAGGCGCTGAAACGTGCTACCCTTTCCGCCTGCGAGGCCTTGGAGGTCGATGGTGTTCAGTCAGGCAGCTCCCTTGGGAGCCGTTTGATTGCGCTGAGCAGCCAGATGCCCGAGCGGCTCCGAGGAGCGCTGCACACGGGTGTCAAGCGGGCGTTGGCCGTCATCTCCTCTCACTACGTTGGCGTCGACCTCTCGGCCATCAGTGATGGGTATGTCCTGCCTGATGATGAGGAGGCGGCGGTCACGAAGCTGATGGAGGCGGCGGAAGGCCCTGGCATGGCGCTGGCGACGCTCTTCGAAGAGGAGGTGGTTCCTCCCCTACCATCTGCCGGTGCTGAAGGCCCTGAGCCTTGATCTGGGCCCCGGGGGCTATGTAAAAATAGAGTAGTAGTTATTTTTGTATCGTAACGCTTGTGGCCGTCGAGGCCTTTATTTTTGAAGTATTTGTGTTTCTTAGTTGTTTTTCTCATGTTTCCGAGCCTCTGCCCTCTGTTGCTCCTGATCAGATTTCGTTTGCAAAACACCCCCTTGGGGCCTAAGCCGTCCCTTGGGCGAGAGGTAGTGAGGGAGTGCCGTAGCCCGGAGGCGTAGGCCGTCTCGCGACTCTACCGGCCTCTTGCTTAGGAAACAGACCTTGGTCCGAGGGGTTTTTACAACCGATTCGTCAGAGCATGCTAGAGTCTTGGCATAGGAATTTTTTCGAAAAACGACTGAAGAATGGTGCGTGGGACCTAGGGGGAGTCCCCCATCTAGCCCCCGAGGGAGGCTTGGTTCTGCCGAGGCAGAGCCGAGCCTCCCTTGCCGTGTTATTGTATTGCCGAGACCCACGATGGGCTCGGGGGGTTTCTCGAAAAATTAGACCAACGAAAAGAACGCTTTTTAATTGTATTTCGAGAAACAACATATACAATGCTTTGGAAATTTAGGGATAAAAGCGACGTAGCTGTTCTATGTTCCAAGCGTTGGTGAGGATTTCGCCCTTCTCGTTGGCCAACTTGTAGGTCCCGGGCTTCAGTACTTGTGCGATGATGTACGGCCCTTCCCATGGCGGGGTCAGCTTGTGGTGGCCCTTGTTGCTCTGTGCTAGCCTCAATACCAGGTCGCCTACCTTCAAGCTTCGCCTTCGGACGCGTCGGGCCTGATAGCGCCGTAGGCTCTGCTGGTATTTGGCCGAGTGTAGTAGCGCGACGTCTCGGGCTTCCTCCAGTTGATCGAGGGCGTCCTCTCGGGTGGTGCGGTTACTTTGTTCGTTATAGGCTTGTAGCCTCGGGGAACCATATTCCAAGTCAGTGGGGAGGATGGCCTCGGCCCCATAGACCAGGAAGAAAGGCGTGAACCTCGTGGCTCGGCTTGGAGTGTTCCTCAGGCTCCAGATGACCGATGAGAGTTCGGCGAGCCATTTCTTGCCAAACTTTTTCAACTGGTTGTGAATCCTTGGCTTGAGGCCTTATAGGATCATGCCGTTGGCACGCTCTACTTGGCCGTTGGTCCTTGGGTGTCCTACGGCCGACCAGGCCACACGGATGTGGCGGTCGTCGCAAAACGTCAGGAACTTTTTGCCGGTGAACTGTGTCCCGTTGTCGGTGATGATGGTGTTGGGGACCCCAAATCTGTGGATAATGTCAGTGAAGAACAGCACTGCCTGCTCGGATTTGATTCGATTGATCGGACGAGCCTCGATCCATTTGGAGAACTTGTCGATTGATACCAGTAGATGGGTGTAGCCCCCGGGGGCCTTTTGTAGAGGCCCGACCATGTCGAGCCCCCACACGGCGAACGGCCATGTGATGGGGATGGTTTGCAGGGCCAGGGCCGGGAGATGTGTCGGCCGAGCATAGTACTAGCATCCTTCACAGGAGCATACTAGCTTGGTAGCGTCGGCGACCGCCGTCGGCTAGTAGAACCCTTGGCAGAAAGCGTTCCCCACGAGCGTCCGAGGCGTCGCATGGTGCCCGCAAGCGCTTGCGTGCAAGTCCCAAAGCAGGGCTCGGCCTGTCTCGACAGTGATACATCGTTGGAGGACACCTGAGGGACTTCGCCTGTACAATTTGTCATTGTAGAGGACGTAGGTCTTGGCTCGGCGCGCAAGCCGTCGTGCTTCGGTCCTGTCGCCAGGAAGCTCCCCCCGATCAAGCCAATCGAGGAACGGGATTCGCCAATCTGCGTCCAGATCAGTCTGCGGAGGCTCGGTGTTTACTTCCATGACCTCGGGATCGGTCGAGGGGGTCTCGGCAGCAGAGGGGGCGTCGAGCTTTGCCGTGGGTCCCACAGGTGGGCCCTCCTCTGTCGTCGAGGTGTAGTCAATGGAAGGTTTGTGGAGGTCTCTGGCGAAGACGTTTGGGGGGACCAGGGCCCGTGCCGAGGCCATCTTTGCCAGCTCGTCGGCGGCCTCGTTGTACTTCCGCGCGACGTGGTTTAGTTCGAGGCCGTCGAACTTGTCTTCTAGGCGACATACCAATTTGCAGTAAGCCTCCATTTTGGGGTTGAGGCAATTTGACTCCTTCATCACTTGATCCACGACGAGCTGCGAGTCGCCTCGGACGTCGAGACGCCGTGCCCCAAGTTCGATGGCGACTTGCAAGCTGTTGATGAGGGCCTCGTACTCGGCCACGTTGTTGGAGGCGGTGAAGTGGAGCCGCACCATGTAGCGCAAGTGTACTCCGAGGGGCGAGATGAAGAGCAGACCCGCGCTTGCCCCGGTCTTCATCAGGGATCCGTCGAAGTACAGGGTCCAACACTCCGTCTGAATTTGAGCAGGTGGCAGTTGAGTGTCTGTCCACTCAGCCACGAAATCAGCCAAGACCTGAGACTTGATCGCTTTTCGAGGCGCAAAAGTCAAGGTTTCCCCCATAAGCTCGATGGCCCACTTGGCTATCCTGCCCGAGGCCTCCAGGTTATGAACTATCTACCCTAGGGGGAAAGATGATACCACAGTCACTGGGTGAGACTCGAAGTAGTGACGCAATTTGCGCCGGGCCAGGACCACGGCGTAGACCAGCTTCTGGATGTGGGGGTAGCGTGCTTTGGTCTCGGAGAGCACCTCGCTGATGAAATAAACATGACGTTGGGTGGGTAGAGCATGCCCCTCTTCCTGCCTCTCTACCACTACGGCAGCGCTGACCACTTGGGTCGTTGCGGCGACGTAGAGTAAGAGGGCCTCGTCCCTAGCCGGGGGTACCAGGACGGGAGGATTTGTGAGCAGCGTTTTGAGTCTGTCGAGGGCTTCTTCGGCCTCGGGGGTCCAAGAAAAACGCTCGGATTTTCTCAAGAGTCGGTACAGAGGCAAACCTTTTTCGTCGAGGCGCGAGATGAAGCGGCTCAGGGCCGCAAGGCATCCCATGACCCTCTGTACTCTCTTGAGGTCTCTGATTGGTCCCATGCTGGTTATGGCCGAGACCTTCTCTGGGTTGGCTTCAATGCCGCGTTCCGAGACTATGAACCCCAAGAGGATGCCTCGGGGGACCCCGAACACATACTTCTCGGGATTGAGCTTGATGCCCTTCTCTCTAAGGCATTTGAAGGTTATCCTCAAGTCGTCGACGAGATCCTCGGCTTTTCTGGTCTTGACCACGATGTCGTCTACGTAGGCCTCGACGGTCCGCCCAATGTTGTCGCCAAAGACCTGGGTCATGCACCGCTTGTACGTGGCACCTGCGTTTCTGAGGCCGAAAGGCATAGTCACGTAGCAGTACATGCCGAATGGTGTGATGAAAGAAGTCGCGAGCTGGTCTGACTCTTTCATCTTGATTTGATGGTAACCAGAATACGCATCAAGGAAAGACAGGGTCTCGCACCCTGCAGTGGAATCAACGATTTGATCGATTCAGGGTAATGGAAAGGGGACTTTTGGATAGGCTTTGTTCAAACCGGTGTAGTCTACGCACATCTTCCATTTCCCATTTTTCTTCTTGGCTAACACGGGGTTAGCCAACCACTCTGGGTGGGACACTTCTTTGATGAATCCGGCCGCCAAGAGTTTCTGTATCTCCTCACCGATGGCCCTACGCTTTTCCTCGTCGAAGCGGCGCAGGCGTTGCCTCGTCGGTCTAGATCCAGCCCGAATGTCCAGGGCGTGCTCGACGACCTCCCTCGGTATGCCCGGCATGTCCGAGGGACTCCATGCGAATATGTCGGCTTTCGCACGGAGAAAGTCGACGAGCACGACTTCCTATTTGATGTCGAGGGTGGCGCTGATCCTCAGCGCTCGGTCGTCGGGGCAGGCGGGGTCGATCGGGACGAGTTTGATGGCCTCCGCGGGCTCAAACGCCCCCGCGCGACGCTTGGAGTCAGGCGCCTCGCCACTGAGTTGGTCGACGTGGGCGATGAGGGTCTCGGCCTCCGCAAGAGCCTCGGCGTACTCGATGCACTCAACGTCGCAGTCGTATGCATGTTCGTACGTGGACTCAATCGTGATGATACCGCTAGGGCCTGACATCTTGAGCTTGAGGTAGGTATAGTTGGGGACTGCCATGAACTTGGCGTAGCACGGCCACCCCAGGATGGCGTGGTAGGCTCCCCCGAACCCGACTACCTCGAAGGTAAGGACTTCCTTGCGGTAGTTGGAGGGGGTGCCGAAGCAGACGGGAAGGTCGATGCGCCCGAGGGGTCGCGTGCGCTTCCCTGGCACGATGCCGTGGAAGGGTGCGACGTCGCCTCGGAGCCTCGACCGGTCGATCTCCAAGAGCTCCAGGGTATTGACGTAGAGGATATTGAGGCCGCTGCCTTCGTCCATCAACACCTTGGAGAGTCGGGTGTTACCGATGATCGGGTCGACGACCAGTGGGTACTGCCCGGGATTCGGGACATGGTCAGGGTGGTCGTCTCGATCAAAGGTGATCGCCTCCCGAGACCAGTCGAGGTACTGGGGGGTGGCCACCTTGATCGAGAAGACTTCTCGGCGTTCCCTCTTGCGCTGCCGCGCCGTAAGGCACGCCGAGGGTCCGCCGAAGATCATGAAGGCGTCGCATACCTCGGGGAAACCGTCGTCCTTGTCATCGTCCCGGTCGCCGACGCCCTTCTGCTTGGCGTCGTCGTCGGGGAGCCCGAGCCTGGCGTAGTAACGGCGCAGCATGGAGCAATCCTCGAGGGCGTGCTTGACCGGGCCTTGGTGGTAAGGGCAGGGTTTCTTAAGCATGTCATCGAAAGGCCTAGGGCCTTTGTGTCCTCGGGGATTCTTGCGTTCTGCGGCCGCGACCAGATCGGCCCCCAGGACCTCCTGCTTCCCCAGGCGCCCCTTCTTTCTCTTGGGGAGGCGGGAGGCCGAGGCCTCGGGGGCCTCATCCCTCTGCTTGCCCTTGGCGTCGCTGTCGGGGAAGATGGCTCCAACAGCCTCCTCACCCGAGGCGAAGTTGGTGGCGATGTCGAGGAGCGCGGCAGCTGAGCGCAGCACGTTCCGACCTAACTCTCGAACCAAATCTCGGCAGGTGGTGCCGGAGAGGAAAGCCTGGATGATCTCCGAGTCGCCGACGCTGGGCAACTCGGTGCACTGTTTGGAGAAGCGCCGGATGAAGTCTCGGAGAGACTCGTCCGGTTTCTGGCGATAGTTTTTAAGATCCCAGGAGTTCCTAGGGCGCACGTACGTGCCTTGGAAGTTCCCAACGAAGATCCTAACCAAGTCGCGCCAGTCGTGGATTTGTGAGGGAGGAAGGTGCTCGAGCCAGGCTCGTGCCAAGTCTGACAAGAGTAAGGGGAGGTTGCGGATGATGAGCAGGTCATTGTCCGCACCACCTAGCTGGCAGGCCAGGCGGTAATCGGCAAGCCAGAGTTCGGGGTTGGTCTCGCCGCTATACTTCGTGAGATTGGCTGGTTGCCGAAATCGGGCCGGGAAAGGAGCAGCGCGGATGGCCCTGTGGGCTATCGGTGCTCGAGCGGGCTCGGGACGAACCGAGGCTTCCCTATCCTGCCGAGGCGGGGCTGCGGGCAAGTTCGAGGCGCCCCCGTGCCGTCGGGAGGCGGAACTTTCGGCCTGCTGTACCGCGGCGGTCTCTAGATCCCGGAGCTCGCCGCGGACCCGCCGCCCCTCCGTGGTAGAAGGCTCGGGCATTGCGCGGAGCAGCATTGCCGCAGCCGCGATGTTCTGGCTAGCGCGATTGAAGACTGGGGGTTGCTCACTCCCTTCATCGTCATGGATGCGGTGATGCACATCGCGGGCCCTCCGTCGGGCTCCTCCGCCTTCGCCGCGACCTCGCTGCTCCTGATCGAGAGAGTCTCGAAGCTGCTATAGAAGGAGTTGGTCTTGTTCGACCTTGGCCTGGAGCTCACGGAGTTGTTCCTGGTCTGGACGTTGAGGTCGCGCAAGAGCGGGGTTCTCGTTCCGTGCTACCGGCAGGACAATGCGCGGAGGTGTGGCGGCGCCTGTACTCGGGCGAAGCGGGGAACGGCTACCCGCCCCTCGTCTTCCTTGCCCGCCCTCGGCATCCTGAGCCCGACGTGGAAACACTCGCGAGTGGGGTCGTAGGTGCCCTCGTCGTCGGAGTCGGAGTAGCCTAAGCAGTAGTCGCTTCCGGCCAAGAACTGGCGCATAGCCCCAGGGTCGTGGAGTCCGGAGAAATCCACTCCGGGCCATGCCTCGTCCTCCTCCGAGGAGTCGGCGTGGGTGCCCAGGTCGAGAGCGAAGCGCTGGCAGCGTCCCAAGGCATCCTCGTGAGCAGCAGTGTAAGCGTAAGCATAAGAGGCGGCGGCATTTCTCAACCCAAAGGGGTATGGGGATGGTGCCGCCGCCAGGCTTTGCTCCGCCGGAGTCGGGTTCTCAGGGGGTGGTGGGGCGGAGCTTGATGACTGGGCGTTGCCGTGTTCCACCGGCGTTTTTCCCCTATCCAAGCTCAGGCTAGACAGGTTCCCGACCAGGGACATTGCGCCAACAGCTGGTCGTAGGATATCGGCGGGGAGTGGCGTGTCGCCCTGGATTCGCGTAGCGTCGGGGTGATTTTGCTCGCGTCGTGCCTGGCGAGCGCGGCGAGAGCGGCCGCCCGGGCGCCGCCTGCGCCTGGGCTGCCGGTGCGTGACTTCGTCGTCGGTTGGTGGGGCTCGAGGAGTGTGAAGTACCATGTCATACTCATGCCCTAGAGACATGAACTCTAGGCTCCCAAACCAAACCACCGTGCCGAGACGCAATGGTCGTACGGGGTCTGCCATCCGAAACTTGCTGGGATGACGAAACTAACACGCAGAGGCCCCTACCTGGCGCGCCAACTGTTGGTGTTTCGGACCGGGGGGTCCTCAACCGACTGGTGAATTTGAACTGCGTGCCCCTAATCCCGGATGGTGATGCAAAGAGACACAAGGTTTATACTGGTTCAGGCAATCGATGCCCTACGTCCAGTCAGAGAGATCGATCTTGTATTCCTTGCACTGAAGTGCTAGTAGTAGGGGGTTACAAGCACAGTGAGAGAGGGAGCTGATCCTAGGTCTCGGCGAGGGGTCGTGTGGGCTGCTTGAGACGTTGCTCTCAAGCGGCGGGGATGTGTATGTGTGTGTTACAAGGTGTTCTTCCCTGTCCGTCCCCCTCTAAGTGGCCCAAGTCCTCTCCTTTTATAGTTGAAGGGAGGACAAGGACAGTACATGTGCTGACTATACGGCGTCGTGCCAATATGGGCGGTGTGTCCGAGCCCTGTGGCCTGTTCCTGTGGCGGCGTGGTCGTCGGAGTGGTCCGTCCTTGGAGCACTGGGGCGACGTGCTGGTCACGTCCGACCCTGTGCGTCATGGGAGCCCCTAGGCTGCCATGGAGCAAGCGCGGCGGCCAGGGCGCGGATCGCTGTGGATTGGCGGCGCGAGAGGCCGAGGCTCGGTCGGTGCCGAGGCTGCACCACAGTGGGGGGTCTCGGTAGACACGAATCCCGAGGTAGCCGAGACCCTGGTGCATAGTGCTGAGGCCCGGAGGGAGCGGTTGATCCGGGGTGCTAGCTTGGAGACGGTGATGAACCGGGCCAGGCCATCCATGTCGTGTTGTTTTCGGGGCGGGGATCGCGGGGCACAGTGCAGTGTGGGCGCTGATCGTGGGCACAGCGTCAGGATACAGTGACCGGTAATCCCCGTCGTGCCCTGTCTCAGCCGGTATGGGGCTGATGCGACCTCATGTCCCGTCGGCCATTCTGTGGTGTTGAGCCATCGTTCGGCTGAGATTGCGGGAGTGGTTGACGTATTAATGAGACATGACGTGCTGTCGGGAAGACCGGCCGAGGCGGGGGCGACGGACTATGGATAAGCTGGCCTCGCGCGATACGGAAAATGAGGCCTCGCGCGAGACGGAGGATGAGGCCTCGCGCGAGGCGGAGATTATACTCCCTGCCGAGGCCTTCCGTGAAGAGCCTCGCGCGAGGCGGAGATTGCGTTCCCTGCCGAGGCCTTCCGTGAAGAGCCTCGCGCGAGGCGGAGATTGCGTTCCCTGCCGAGGCCTTCCGTGAAGAGCCTCGCGCGAGGCGGAGATTGCGTCAGGATGCCGAGACCTCCTGCGCGAGGCTCGAGGCGAGGCGGAGAGCCTGGTGGGCTCGGACGTGGCGGGTGAGGGGCCCACGGCTTACCTTCTAGCTTTGTTTTTTGATGGGACTTAAGTGACCCCTTTGATGTTCGCTCGGGGTACCCCGTTCTACGGTACCCGACACTGCCATTCTACATTCTTTTGTTACTGTCAAGATGGGGTAACCCATATACAAAGGGTCTGTGGTGCTAAGACTAGCTAATTATAAACTTAATATACCACCTGTAGTGCCTATGGCAAGAGGCACCCGTATCGGACGTAAGCCAGTTAGCTACTCTTAGCGGTTCTTTTTTATCTTCAAATGAACTCAGGTAGTGTGATTCTATTGACTGTATCTTAGCTAAATTATCATATGAGCTATATCACTGCACAGATATCATAGGAAGAAGGAAGACTTAAGAAGGATGAAGAGGAAATAGTGGCAAATCACCACTGATAGAGCATTGCTGAGCCCGTTGCACACCTGATGGATGGACGAAGTCTGTGCTCAGCCACGATCCTCAAATTGGCAATGGAACTCATTCGCTTTTATAGATCAGGTATTTGTTTTCCCAACTACTATCATTGGTCAGCTACTGCCATTCTACATTCTTTTAGAAAACATGCTAATTTTGTTACCCACTCACTATCATGTTATTTTAAATTCATAGATAGAAGTCGTTACTCCGTTTTTGAATCCGTCGTCGTATGTTTCAAATTGTGACTTTAATAAGTGTAGTTGTGGACTTGTGGTTGGTGTCCCTTATGCTCTTAAATGACTTCATGAGAAAATGAAATGGTGGTCGTCCACCCTTGATTTGGCTCCTACGTCTGATTAATTTGACTCCTAAAACTGAAATATCACCATTTGCCTTGTGCTTTATCGCTTTCGATACAATTCCATTGTGACGATTTACAACTCTGGTGGTCTGGTTTTTGTTTCAAGTATTGCTGCTTTGTTTGAACTTCACAACTCTAGAGTTGAGCTCGCTCTCAGTAATGGCAATGCCATCTGCAGGTTTTAGTGGTACGCCAGGACCTCATCAAGATGGGGGCTGAGAAAATAGCTTCTCAATGTGCCCGTAAGTTCATCTCCAAGTGCACGCATGCTGTTTATTTGACGCACCTCTTTTTCTTTGGATTATGCATAGGTTTTTCTAAATCGCTAAAAAGATGTATAAGATGTGTGAGTGCCTAATCTGCAACCACCAAAATCTTAGCCAGAGCAGCACTGAACTTTTGCTCTATGTACTGAACTTTTGGGCCAACTTACACCTCATTCATTGCTAATCCCTTGCAGATGCAGCGACCGGCTTATATGCAGAATTGTTGTCAAGTTGTTAATGCTGTTTGCACTGTTTCTTCATTAGGTAGTTTTAGTTGAAGGATGTCTGACGTATATTTTTCTCTTCATAGGCCTAAATATTCTTTACGCCTTGTTTGGATGCATATTAATCCACATCAATCAACATGCGTTGAGGTGGATAGGAGTGGAAATTAGTTTAAGTTCCACTCTACTTCACTCTGACACATGTGGATTGAGATATGTACATCTAAACAAAGGCTTATAGTGTTACTGTACACTATGTAGCCTTGAATTTGCGTAGATACAGATATGTTGGTACTCATTTATTGATTTTGAAAAGTTTTGATTGAATAAATGCTGTTCTACTCATCAAAATAATATCGAGCGTATTTCTGTAAACTTATTTATTTCATAGTATTGTTATCTCGTCGTAGTAAAAAGAAAAAAAAAGTAAATTCAAGGCTACATAGTCAAGATGCGCCGGCTCCTTTTCCCTGCCCCTTCTCTTCCAACCGTGGCACCCAAATCGATGGTGACCTGCTGCTCCACTTCATTCTTCCCCTGCTGGAGATCGCTCGCGAGGGCACGGCCCTGGCGGCGGATCGTGAGGGGCCCGGGATACCTCCGGCGGCGGCGGATCTCGCGCCGGCCGTGCTCCCGGCGGCTAGCGAGGGGCCCGATATCCCGCTGGTGGCGACGGAGCTTGCGCAGGCCGCCCTCGAGCGGTGGTGGCGGATCTCGCGTGGCCGGCCGGATGCAGATCTCGTTGGACCGGGTGGCGGCGGGCTCCACGGCGAGGAGGCCGCCCAGATCTAGTGAGCAGCGGGCCTGGCGACGCAGCAACCAGACTGGAAGCGTCGTAGGACTGGTGCGCTCGCTCGGTGATTGTGGCAGGCGACGTCGGGTGAGGCCCTGGCCGTTTGTGCTCATTTTTTTTGGCTACATGGTTGGTGGCCTCAATTTGCTATGTATTTGGTCTCGATCTGGTTTATATATATGATGGTCTTGATTTGGTATTGTACTCTTATTGGTCTCGATCTAAATCGTGGTGGGCTTGATTCGGTTCTCTACTCCTCTTGCGCCTCGATACACAGGAGGGTGAGCGAGATCGAGCCGGATTTGGGCAGGCTGGCCAAAAAAAAAGCGAGATAGAGATAGAGATAGAGGGCCTGTTCGACAGGACTGAAAAATAAGCAAAAATATTGTTCCGGCTGATTGTTGTGAGAGAAAAATAATGTTCTGTCTGGAAACACTGCTCACGTGAACAGTGATTTTCGTGAGCGGGCTGGCCGGCCAGCCAGCCGAACAGCCTCAGAGATAGAGATAGAGCGCTGCTATTGGGAGCTCGGGGCTTCCAATGGCTAATGGAGAGCCTCAGCCAGCCCCCCCCCCCCCACCCCTAGCCCAACCATCCAGGTCTGCCCATTTGACACGCGCACGCAGGTTAGGGACCCCTTCAGACCCAGTCGATCGGAGGTATAAAATTCTATGTAAAGTTGTGGAAAAAAGGTTTTTGTCGCGACGATGCATAAAAATTAGTATTTGGATGAATGAAAATTAATTCGCTACCGAATAGAAACCTCTCCGTCAGCTGGACGTTACACCTGACAGCAGCTGACACATGCATGCATGTGTGCGTCCACTTTGATCTCTTCCATTTTTTCGCGATAATTTCTCAATGAAGCATTTGATTCAAAAACGGTTTTCACCATTAAACTCCTGACATTTTTATGTACGATGCAAGATCCATTGTGAATATTTTTTGAAAAAAAATAAAATTCATAAATTTGAAATTTGAATCATGGCACGTGGTGGCCGTTTGGATGCATAGAAACTATGGTCAAGATGCGCAAAAAAGGTTTTTGCACCGACGTTGCATAGAAATTAGTAGTCGGATGAATAAAATTTAATTTTGTTACCGTGTAAAAACCTCTCTGTGAGATGAACATTCCACCTGACACAACCTTAATTGTCTCCCACCAACATCATGCTTTCCACTATGAAGGTGTATAATTAACATGGGAATAATGCATAAAACATGGAGACCACAAGCGTAAATCATGGAGACGATCTCGTCTACTCCAAAATATGAAATTTGAAATTAGAACTACGGGTTAAGATGTGCATGGCGGCGACGTTGCATAGAAATTAGTGGTTGGGTGAATAAAAATTAATTTTGTTACCGCCTAAAAACCTCTCCGCAAGATCGATATTTCACCTGGCACAACCGTGATTGTGGAGCGGTCTGGCGCAAAGAATCGTGAAGACGCAAGCATAGGAACCATTGTAATGCTAGGAAATTTGAAATTTGAAACCCCTCCATGAGATATGGTGCTGACGTTGCATATAATTTAATGTTTGGATGAATAAAAGTTAATTTTGTTAACGCATAGAAACCTCTCCACGAGATAGACATTCCACCTAGCACAATTGTACAGACAACTACTCTAACAATGTATAGAATTGTGTACTAACAATGTATATAATTGTATACCAACAATAATGTATAGAATTTTGTAGGAAGTGTACAGATAATTGTCCCAATAATGCATGTCAAAGTGTTCTAACAATACATAGAAGAGTGCTCCAACCATGTATATAACTATGTATAGGTGCACACATAAATGCTCAAGAATGTATACAAATTTGTTGTAACATCAACTTTTGCATTAACCCATCAACTATATCAAATATCACACTATGCCACCACTGCAAAAACCAAGTCATGGACGTCGCGAGCCATGTCCTTATGACAGAGCCACTATTGACCTCTCACACCAAATGGAGGAATCCATTTCAACCAGACACAATTGTGATTGTCTCTACTAACATCATGCTTCCCACTATGAGGGTGTATAATTAACATAGGAACAATGCATAGAACATGAAGACCGCAAGCGTAAAACACGGAGAAGATCTCTTCTTTAAACTTTGAAATTTGAAAATAGCACATGATGGACGATCGAATTCATAGAATCAATAGTCAAGATGCGCATAAATGTTTTTGACGCTGACATTGCATAGAAATTAGTAGTTCGAGGGATAGAAATTAATTTTCTTATCGCATAGCAATTAGTGTTAATAGAATTGTGTACCAACAATATATAGAAATTGTGTAGTTGCGCACACATAATTGTTCCAACAATGTATGTCAAAGTGTTCTAACAATGCATAAAAGAGTGCTCCAACCATGTATATAATTTTATACATGTGCACAGATAACTGCTCCAACAATATATAAATTTGAAATTTGAATCTTACTTGGATACACTCATACGCATGCAAGCACAAAAAACACATAACACTTGCATATATCTTCGACATCACAGTTTAGTTGTGCATAGAACTCTATTCTTACCAGTATAGAAACCAATGATTTTTGCTGCAAAATTTTGAACTTTGAATCCTACAAGCTTTGTGCATATGAGCACATAATTCACAACATGCATAGAAACCTAGTCAACAAAACTATTGAAACCCAACTGAGGTTACACAGAAACCAATAGCTTTGCTCATGTCATCCAAGCATATAAACACAACATATGGAAAACTAACTTTTTACATTAACCCATCAACTACATTAAGATCACATTACGCCACCGCCACAAGCTAACTAAGTCGTGGACGTCGCATGCCCTGTCATATGTCTGAGCCACCATTGATACCTCACACCAAATGGAGAGCAATCCTTCCAACCATCCTACATCACAACAAAAAGCATAGAAACATGTTTTTAGAAGGTGCAAAAACCTTACAGCGGCAAAGAAAGGCATAGAAACATGTTTTAGTACGCGCAGAAACCTTACATCGACAAGAAATGCATATAAACATGTTTTAGCATGCGCAAAAATCTATTTATGAAACAAATGTCAGCTACATTAATGCAAAAATCACAACAACATAGCACATAAATCTAACTTGTCAAGCATACAAACTTATTGGTGAAATTAATATAAGCTACATTGATTAAAATCACGGACCATTCAGGTACTGCAAGTATATAAATCAAAATCCAAAGCATGGGGCAAGACAACTAGTTTCAACCAATGTCGGTAGTGTCGGTGTTTCGGACCGGGGGGTCCTCAACCGACTGGTGAATTTGAACTGCGTGCCCCTAATCCTGGATGGTGATGCAAAGAGACACAAGGTTTATACTGGTTCAGGCAATCGATGCCCTACGTCCAGTCAGAGAGATCGATCTTGTATTCCTTGCACCGAAGTGCTAGTAGTAGGGGGTTACAAGCACAGTGAGAGAGGGAGCTGATCCCAGGTCTCGGCGAGGGGTCGTGTGGGCTGCTTGAGACGTTGCTCTCAAGCGGCGGGGATGTGTATGTGTGTGTTACAAGGTGTTCTTCCCTGTCCGTCCCCCTCTAAGTGGCCCAAGTCCTCTCCTTTTATAGTTGAAGGGAGGGCAAGAACAGTACATGTGCTGACTATACGGCGTCGTGCCAACAGGGGCGGTGTGTCCGAGCCCTATGGCCTGTTCTTGTGGCGGCGTGGTCGTCGGAGTGGTCCGTCCTTGAGCACTGGGGCGACATGCTGGTCACGTCCGACCCTATGCGTCATGGGAGCCCCTAGGCTGCCTCGGAGCAAGCGCGGCGGCCAGGGCGCGGATCGCTGTGGATTGGCGGCGCGTGAGGCCGAGGCTCGGTCGGTGCCGAGGCTGCACCGCAGTGGGGGGTCTCGGTAGACACGAATCCCGAGGTAGCCGAGACCCTGGTGCATAGTGCTGAGGCCCGAGAGAGCGGTTGATCCGGGGTGCTAGCTTGGAGACGGTGATGAACCGGGCCAGGCCGTCCATGTCGTGTTGTTTTCGAGGCGGGGATCGCGGGGCACAGTGCAGTGTGGGCGCTGATCGTGGGCACAGCGTCAGGATACAGTGACCGGTAATCCCCGCCGTGCCCTGTCTTCAGCCGGTATGGGGCTGATGCGACCTCATGTCCCGTCGGCCATTCTGTGGTGTCGAGCCATCGTTCGGCTGAGATTGCGGGAGTGGTTGACGTATTAATGGGACATGACGTGCTGTCGGGAAGACCGGCCGAGGCGGGGGCGACGGACTATGGATAAGCTGGCCTCGCGCGATACGGAAAATGAGGCCTCGCGCGAGACGGAGGATGAGGCCTCGCACGAGGCGGAGATTATACTCCCTGCCGAGGCCTTCCGTGAAGAGCCTCGCGCGAGGCGGAGATTGCGTTCCCTGCCGAGGCCTTCCGTGAAGAGCCTCGCGCGAGGCGGAGATTGCGTCAGGACGCCGAGACCTCCTGCGCGAGGCTCGAGGCGAGGCGGAGAGCCTGGTGGGCTCGGACGTGGCGGGTGAGGGGCCCACGGCTTACCTTCTAGCTTTGTTTTTTGATGGGACTTAAGTGACCCCTTTGATGTTCGCTCAGGGTACCCCGTTCTACGGTACCCGACAGTAGCCCCGAGCCTCCGGGGGAGTGCGTGCACTCTCCCTGAGGGTTTGCCGAGGCTTGGTTTATACCCGCTCCCGTAGGAATTGGGTTTTGTTTCTTGAGGTTCCGGTAGGGTGCGCGCGAGCGCACCCGCCGGGTGTAGCCCCGAGGCCCTGGAGGAGTGGAGTTACTCCTCCAGGGGCTTTTTTCGTTTTCGCGTTTGAGCGAGGAGTTTTTATCGCATTTGCCGAGCCCATAAGCGCAAGTTCGGGTTGCGGGGGTCTCGGCGAGGCTGCAGGAAAAGCCCTCTAGCCTCCGCACGGAGCGAGAGGTCCGTCAGGGGTCCCCCTGACTTTGGGTACGGCCCTCATGCTTCCTTTTCGCTCGGAAGGAGGGGTGGAATGTGCCAGGCTACCCTCGATGGGCACGAGCGTGGGCACTTCTGGTGAGCTGTTATCGGGTGAGTCCGAGTGGAGGCCCATACCCCGTTCGCTAGGGGACGGCTAGCGGTCCAGAGACACACTCCAAGAGTACCAGAGGGTTTCTCTAGTGGGTGCCGAGGCCGTTCGCTGGGCCTCGGTGGCTCGGTGCCTCCCTACGGTGGGATCCCATTCGGAGACTTCCCTGCCGATCTCGGACACGACTTAGGACGCCCCGAGCGATTGTTCGCTCGGGCCTCAGGCCATTCGTAGGCTCGCCCCAAGGTCGTCCCTGACTCTGTTGCCCTAGGGCGGCTGTCGAAACCTCTAGAGGCCCAGCCTTCGAACCCCTAGACCGTAACGGGCTCGGTGCCCTTTATCGCATTTGTAACGAAACTTCTAGCGTGGACTTAGACCGTTTGTCTTTGTCTTGGGTGCAGGAGGAGCCCCCGAGCCTCCGCCAGGAGCAGGAGGGCGGTCAGGGGTCCCCTGGCTTTTTCATCCGACCCTCACATATCCTTTTCGTTCGGACGGAGGGTTTGTTTGCCGAGCCCATTCTGGTGCGAGCCGAGCCGCAGGTCTCGGCAAGGTTGCAGGAAGAGCCCCTAGCCTCTGCGCGGAGATGAGAGGGCCGATGGGAGTTCCCCTGGCTTTTTATACGCCCCTTGCGCGTGAGGGTTTGTTTGCCGAGGCCCCTTTGAGCGCGAGCCCGGGTCGTGGGGTCTCGGCGTATCTGCAGGAAGAGCCCCCTAGCCTCTGCACAGGGCGAGAGGGCCGTCAGGAGCTCCCCTGTCTTTTTGTACGACCCTCACGCTTCCTTTTCGCTCGGAAGGAGGGTTTGTTTTGCCGAGCCCCTTCGAGTGCGAGCCGGGGTCGCTGGGTCTCGGCAAGGTTGCAGGAAGAGCCCCTTAGCCTCTGCATAGAGCGAGAAGGCCGTCGGGGTTCCCCTGACTTTTTGTACGACCCTCATGCTTCCTTTTCGCTCGGAAGGAGGGGTGGAATGTGCCTCGCCTACCCTCGGTGGGCACGAGCGGTGGCACTTCCGGTGAGCTGTTATCGGGTAAGTCCGAGTGGAGGCCCGATGCCCCGTTCGCTAGGGGACGGCTAGCGGTCCAGAGACACACTCCAAGAGTACCAGAGGATTTCTCTAGTGGGTGCCGAGGCCGTTCGCTGGGCCTCGGTGGCTCGGTGCCTCCCTACGGTGGGATCCCATTCAGAGACCTTCCTACCGGTCTCGGACACGACTTTGGGCAGTCCCAAGCGTTTCGCTTGCTTGGGTCTCGGCCCCGTATAGGCTCGCCCGCGGTCGTCCCTGACTCTGTTATCCTAGGGCGGCTGTCGAAACCCCTTGGGGCCCAGCCTTCGAACCCCTGGACCGTAATAGGCTCAGAGCCTGGTTCCTTCATATGAAAGGAATAGGCCGGGGGGAATATCTTCCCCGTTGGCTCGGCAATGGGTGGCGCGCCTTTTGAGGCGGTTTTCTGGGGAGGCGAAACGACGCCTGCTGCCGTAGTGGCCGAGCGTGACGTGGTGGATGGGACGTAACTGTTCTCGCATTTAATGAGGAAGACGTGGGCGCGTGGGCCGGCGAAATCGGCTCGTGGTTAACTGCGCCGGATCGGGGGGGGGAAACTTCCCCGATTTCGTCGCCCGTTCATTTCGCCTCCTCCCTGCATAAATACCCGAAGAGTCTCGCCCCTCCTCGTCTTACCTTGCCTGCATTAGCACTGCCTCCGTCGAGCCATCGCTAGAGCAGCGGGTGCCGGGAAGAAGAGGGGAGAAGAGCGAGCCTAGGGAGAAAGCGAGAAAGCGAGAGCGTGGGAGAGAGAGAAAAACTCACCGCCGCATCCGATTCCTCCATCGCACTCATGGCCGGCGACATCGTCGTTGTCGAGGCGGACCCCTGGGATCCAGTCGGACGTCACCGAGGAGATGCTTCAGTCGCTTGTCGACGGTGGACTCCTTCGCCCGGTGACAGACCCCACCAGGCCAGAGTGGATTGCTCCGTACGGCGAGCCAGAGCCGAGGCCTCGCGACGGCTACGTCGTGAGCTTCGTCTCCTTTCACGAGCGCGGCCTCGGCGTCCCGGCGGATCGGTTCATGCGGGCGCTCCCGCACTACTACGGCGTGGAGCTCCACAACTTCAATCCCAACTCCATCGCTCAGGCGGCTATCTTTGTTGCCGTCTGCGAGGGGTATTTGGGGATTGCTCCCCATTGGGAGTTGTGGCTCCACCTATTCCGAGCGGGGCACACTACCAAGCCGACGGGCACGTCGGGTACGAGGAAGGCGACGAGGGCCGGCGGCTGCACTCTCCAAGTGCGCCAGGACCGCCTGCACCTCTACATCCTGGCCCAACTCGCGTCATCCAATCGCCGGTGGTACACGAGTTGGTTCTACCTTCGCAACGACGACGGAGGACTTCCCCCCTACACTGGGTGGATTGTGGGGAGTTGCCCGGAGAGATGGAAGTACGGCGTCCCGAAGGACGACCAGCCCAAGCTGCAGCCGCTTCTAGAGGGGCTGGCGAGGCTGCGGGGCCACGGTCTCACCGTGGCTGTGGTCGTGGCCGCCTTCCACCGCCAGGAGGGTGCTGCCGCTGATGGCTCGGCGGCGGCGGCTAGTTCGAGATGAAGCCGGGTGAGCCCATTGAGGGCATCCGGATGTCCTCCTCCGCCCTTTCCGATGAGGAAATTCTTCGTCGGGTGGGGGAGACGGTAGAGGCGAAGCTGAGGGGCGGCAACTTGACCCCTATCGCGATGCGGCCGTCGCGGGGGTTCCTCTCGCTGGTAAGTCGTGTGCCGCTGTAGCCTCCGAGCCTCCTCAGTCTCCCCTTACCCCTTGTTCCCTTATGCGCGTCCGTCAGTTCCTAAAGGGGATGACGGACGTGCGCTCTTCTCCGCCGCCCGTTCCCAGAGGACGCGAGGCGGCGGGCGATCAACCCAAGCGCACGTCCGACGCAGAAGAAGCGAAAAGAGCCAAGGCGGCGAAGCACACGAAGCAAATCCTCGCTCGCGAAGAGCTGGATAAGCGCCGCCGTCAACAACGGAAGGATGGTCTCCCGTTGGAGGAATCCCAGTCGTCGTCGCTATCGACGGAGGCCTCAGGACGGGGATGACGGGGGCGAGGTGGGGCGAGGTCCCTTGGACCACCTTCCTGACGTAGTGGAGGTGGTGCCCGGGGCGTTGGCAAGCAGCCCGGCACTCTCGGAGGAGGAGAGAAGTGGACCCTGGGTCGGCTGGTTGCCCGCTCCGGGGCCGAGGCCGACACTGCCCGAGGCACGGGCGTTGGGCAAACGCGCCGTCAGCCCGGTGGGGCTCGACGACGATGGTGGAACAAGCGGTGGCGGAGGTGATGCTACCGCCCCCACAGAGGACCGACGGGGCACTGGGGTCCTTTGAGGACCGGCCGGCGCCGATGGACACGGAGGCGATGCCCCTGCCGCCGCCTCCGCCTTTGCGGACGAGGTTTGCCGTGGCGAAGCGGTTGCCGCCCCGTTCAAGGTAGGTGTATTTTTGGCAGGGTCATAGTGCCTTCCGTTCGCCTTTTGGTCTCGCGCTGACCCTGTAGGTTATTTTTCCTTAGTCGGAAGCGGCCTGCGGACGAGCTTCCCTTGGCGCCCCTTAAGGCGCTCAAGGCGAGCCCCGGCTCCTCCGCCCACTGGGTGGCAGAGGCACAAGCCGCTATCCAACGTGGCGCGGCGTCGGCGAGGGCCGACCCGAAGGAGCCGGCCGCCCAAGGAGGGGCTGCCGAGGCGACCCCTACACAGACGAGGGAGGGAGTGCTTCCGCCCCGCGAGGGCGAGGCTCACGAGTCGGATGGGGCCGGCGTGCCCTAGGTTGCCGAGGCCCCGGGGTCTCCGAGGCTGAGGCGACGGAGGTCCAGGGCGCCCAAGACCGCTGAGACCACAGTGGCCGCGGTCAGTGTTTCTGCGATCCACCGAGGCCATGATGGCGGAGGCCGGAGCCCCCGAGACCGTCGAGGCCATAATTGCGGAGGCCGAAGCCCCCGAGATCACCAAGGCCATCGTGATGGCGGCGAGGCCATCTGTCCAGGAGGCGGAGATGAAGGCGGCGGAGGCCTCGGTGGCGCCCTTGGTTCAGGGGCTACCGTTGTTGCGAGAGAGCGCCCGGGAGGCGGAGGTCTATCCGATCTCCTCCGACGATACTTCCCGGGCGCGGGAGGTGGTCGACGCCGAGGAGGCCGGTGCCGTGGAACAGCCGGCACCGATCTTGGACGAGGGAAGCTCGGCCCTTGTGCGGGCGCGACCCGAGCCTCGCGGGTGGGATCACCCGCGGGTACTGTGGCGGAGCCGGGACGACCCTGAGGGGGAGCCTATGTTCGCCCTCGAGGACGCAGCCGAGGGCGAGGCGCTGGGGCACCTTCGAGCAATACCGCCAGCTGGTGGAGCGGTCGCTACGGACGGCCCTATCCGTGGTGGCCGACGAACTGCCCGGAGTCGCCCAGGTTCGCGTTTTCCTTTCTCGCGCGACGTTGTCCTTTTCTGGTTTTGTTGCAATCAATGACCCCTGTTCTGCTTCCCCAGGAGCTCGAGACCTCGGTCCCTTGGGAAGTTGGTCTTTCTCCGGGGGGAGAGGGGCGTCTGGGACCAGCTTCAGCGGCAGAAGGGCCTTCTTGCCGGCGCCAACGAGCTCCTATCGGCGCGGAGCGCGGAGGTAGAGGACCTCCGCCTTCGTTGTGCCGACGCGAAGGTCGAGGCGGCCACGGCCCAGACGCAGCTCGCCCCTCTGGCGGGCGGGTCAAGGAGTTGGAGGAGGAGCTCACCCGCGCGGTCAGCGATCGGGATGCCTTCAGGGGCCGAGCCGTTGAAGCTACGGCCTCGGCCGCGGCTCTCGCGGGCAGCTGGGGGCAGAACAGAGGGCGCACCAGCTGACGAAAGGTGCCTTGGATGAGGCCCTTGCTGCAGCTGAGGCCTCGCGAACCGAGGCTGTGGTTTGGAGGGGGACGGTTGAGGGTGAGTTTTAGCCCCCTCATTTTGTTTTCTTTTCCTTATGTTCGCTCCCTAACTCCCTTGTGTGACGCAGAGCTGGGGAGTGAAGCTTCTAGGGCGGCCGAGGCTTCTCGGGTCGAGGCCCAGCGCTTGAAGGAGGAGGCCGAGGCTTCTCGGGCCGAGGCCCTGCGCTGGAAGGAGAAAGCCGAGGCCTGTCAGGTCGAGACCCGACGCTGGGAGCAGAAGGCCAAGGGTGAGTTCCGTGGGCTTCCGCCCTAACTTAGGTTGTTTTTTCCCTCGCTCGACCTCATTCCGTTTTCCATGGTGCAGAGTCAGAGGCGGAGGTTACTCGGGCAGCCGAGGCTTCCAGCGCGGTGCAGACGGTGCTCGAGACCGAGATCGGGGAGCACGAGGCGCTGAAACGTGCCGCCCTTTCCACCTGCGAGGCCTTGGAGGTCGAAGGTGTTCAGTCAGGCAGCTCCCTTGGGAGCCGTTTGATTGCGCTGAGCAGCCAGATGCGCGAGCGGCTCCGAGGAGCGCTGCACACGGGTGTCAAGCGGGCGTTGGCCGTCATCTCCTCTCACTACGTTGGCGTCGACCTCCCGGCCATCAGTGATGGGTATGTCCTGCCTGATGATGACGAGGAGGCCGACGCGGCGGTCACGAAGCTGATGGAGGCGGCGGAAGGCCCTGGCACGGCGCTGGCGACGCTCTTCGAAGAGGAGGTGGTTCCTCCCCTACCATCTGCCGGTGCTGAAGGCCCTGAGCCTTGATCTGGGCCCCGGGGGCTATGTAAAAATAGAGTAGGAGTTATTTTTGTATCGTAACGCTTGTGGCCATCGAGGCCTTTATTTTTGAAGTATTTGTGTTTCTTAGTTGTTTTTCTCATGTTTCCGAGCCTCTGCCCTCTGTTGCTCCTGATCAGATTTCGTTTGCAAAACACCCCCTTGGGGCCTAAGCCGTCCCTTGGGCGAGAGGTAGTGAGGGAGTGCCGTAGCCCGGAGGCGTAGGCCATCTCGCGACTCTACCGGCCTCTTGCTTAGGAAACAGACCTTGGTCCGAGGGGTTTTTACAACCGATTCGTCAGAGCATGCTAGAGTCTTGGCGTAGGAATTTTTTGCAAAAACGACTGAAGAATGGTGCGTGGGACCTAGGGGGAGTCCCCCATCTAGCCCCCGAGGGAGGCTTGGTTCTGCCGAGGCAGAGCCGAGCCTCCCTTGCCGTGTTATTGTATTGCCGAGACCCACGATGGGCTCGGGGGGTTTCTCGAAAAATTAGACCAACTAAAGAACGCTTTTTAATTGTATTCCGAGAAACAACATATACAATGCTTTGGAAATTTAGGGATAAAAGCGACGTAGCTGTTCTATGTTCCAAGCGTTGGTGAGGATTTCGCCCTTCTCGTTGGCCAACTTGTAGGTCCCGGGCTTCAGTACTTGGGCGATGATGTACGGCTCCTTCCCATGGCGGGGTCAGCTTGTGGCGGCCCTTGTTGCTCTGTGCTAGCCTCAATACCAGGTCGCCTACCTTCAAGCTTCGCCTTCGGACGCGTCGGGCCTGATAGCGCCGTAGGCTCTGCTGGTATTTGGCCGAGTGTAGTAGCGCGACGTCTCGGGCTTCCTCTAGTTGATCGAGGGCGTCCTCTCGGGTGGTGCGGTTACTTTGTTCGTTATAGGCTTGTAGCCTCGGGGAACCATATTCCAAGTCAGTGGGGAGGATGGCCTCGGCCCCATAGACCAGGAAGAAAGGCGTGAACCCCGTGGCTCGGCTTGGAGTGTTCCTCAGGCTCCAGATGACCGATGGGAGTTCGGCGAGCCATTTCTTGCCAAACTTTTTCAACCGGTTGTGAATCCTTGGCTTGAGGCCTTGTAGGATCATGCCGTTGGCACGCTCTACTTGGCCGTTGGTCCTTGGGTGTCCTACGGCCGACCAGGCCACACGGATGTGGTGGTCGTCGCAAAACGTCAGGAACTTTTTGCCGGTGAACTGTGTCCCGTTGTCGGTGATGATGGTGTTGGGGACCCCAAATCTGTGGATAATGTCAGTGAAGAACAGCACTGCCTGCTCGGATTTGATTCGATTGATCGGACGAGCCTCGATCCATTTGGAGAACTTGTCGATTGATACCAGTAGATGGGTGTAGCCCCCGGGGGCCTTTTGCAGAGGCCCGACCATGTCGAGCCCCCACACGGCGAACGGCCATGTGATGGGGATGGTTTGCAGGGCCAGGGCCGGGAGATGTGTCTGCCGAGCATAGTACTGGCATCCTTCGCAGGAGCGTACTAGCTTGGTAGCGTCGGCGACCGCCGTCGGCCAGTAGAACCCTTGGCGGAAAGCGTTCCCCACGAGCGTCCGAGGCGCCGCATGGTGCCCGCAAGCGCCTGCGTGCAAGTCCCAAAGCAGGGCTCGGCCCTGTCTCAGTAGTGATACATCGTTGGAGGACACCTGAGGGACTTCGCCTGTACAATTCGTCATTGTAGAGGACGTAGGTCTTGGCTCGGCGCGCAAGCCGTCGTGCTTCGGTCCTGTCGCCAGGAAGCTCCCCCCGATCAAGCCAATCGAGGAACGGGATTCGCCAATCCACGTCCTGATCAGTCTGCGGAGGCTCGGTGTTGACTTCCATGACCTCAGGGCTCGGTCGAGGGGGTCTCGGCAGCAGAGGGGGCGTCGAGCTTTGCCGTGGGTCCCACAGGTGGGCCCTCCTCTGTCGTCGAGGTGTAGTCAATGGAAGGTTTGTGGAGGTCTCTGGCGAAGACGTTCGGGGGGACCGGGGCCCGTGCCGAGGCCATCTTTGCCAGCTCGTCGGCGGCCTCGTTGTACTTCCACGCGACGTGGTTTAGTTCGAGGCCATCGAACTTGTCTTCTAGGCGACGTACCAATTTGCAGTAAGCCTCCATTTTGGGGTCGAGGCAATTTGACTCCTTCATCACTTGATCCACGACGAGCTGCGAGTCGCCTCGGACGTCGAGACGCCGTGCCCCAAGTTCGATGGCGACTTGCAAGCCGTTGATGAGTGCCTCGTACTCGGCCACGTTGTTGGAGGCGACGAAGTGGAGCCGCACCATGTAGCGCATGTGTACTCCGAGGGGCGAGATGAAGAGCAGACCCGCGCCTGCCCCGGTCTTCATCAGGGATCCGTCGAAGTACAGGGTCTAGCACTCCGTCTGAATTTGAGCAGGTGGCAGTTGGGTGTCTGTCCACTCAGCCACGAAATCGGCCAAGACCTGAGACTTGATCGCTTTTCTAGGCGCAAAAGTCAAGGTTTCCCCCATAAGCTCGATGGCCCACTTGGCTATCCTGCCCGAGGCCTCTCGGTTATGAACTATCTCCCCCAGGGGGAAAGATGATACCACAGTCACTAGGGTGAGACTCGAAGTAGTGACGCAATTTGCGCCGGGCCAGGACCACGGCGTAGACCAGCTTCTGGATGTGGGGGTAGCGTGCTTTGGTCTCGGAGAGCACCTCGCTGATGAAATAAATAGGACGTTGGGTGGGTAGAGCATGCCCCTCTTCCTGCCTCTCTACCACTATGGCAGCGCTGACCACTTGGGTCGTTGCGGCGACGTAGAGTAAGAGGGCCTCATCCCTGGCCGGAGGTACTAGGACGGCAGGATTTGTGAGCAGCGTTTTGAGTCTATCGAGGGCTTCTTCGGCCTCGGGGGTCCAAGAAAAACGCTTGGATTTTCTCAAGAGTCGGTATAGAGGCAAACCTTTTTGCCGAGGCGCGAGATGAAGCGGCTCAGGGCCGCAAGGCATCCCATGACCCTCTGTACTCCCTTGAGGTCTCTGATTGGTCCCATGCTGGTTATGGCCGAGACCTTCTCTGGGTTGGCTTCAATGCCGCGTTCCGAGACTATGAACCCCAAGAGCATGCCTCGGGGGACCCCGAACACACACTTCTCGGGATTGAGCTTGATGCCCTTCTCTCTAAGGCATTTGAAGGTTATCCTCAAGTCGTCGACGAGATCCTCGGCTTTTCTGGTCTTGACCACGATGTCGTCTACGTAGGCCTCGACGGTCCGCCCAATGTTGTCGCCAAAGACCTGGGTCATGCACCGCTGGTACGTGGCACCTGCGTTTCTGAGGCCGAAAGGCATAGTCACGTAGCAGTACATGCCGAATGGTGTGATGAAAGAAGTCGCGAGCTGGTCTGACTCTTTCATCTTGATTTGATGGTAACCAGAATACGCATCAAGGAAAGACAGGGTCTCGCACCCTGCAGTGGAATCAACGATTTGATCGATTCGGGGTAATGGAAAGGGGACTTTTGGACAGGCTTTGTTCAAACCGATGTAGTCTACGCACATCCTCCATTTCCCATTTTTCTTCTTGACTAACATGGGGTTAGCCAACCACTCTAGGTGGGACACTTCTTTGATGAATCCGGCCGCCAAGAGTTTCTGTATCTCCTCACCGATGGCCCTACGCTTTTCCTCGTCGAAGCGGCGCAGGCGTTGCCTCGCCGGTCTACATCTGGCTCGGATGTCTAGGGCGTGCTCGGCGACCTCCCTCGGTATGCCCGGCATGTCCGAGGGACTCCATGCGAATATGTTGGCATTTGCACGGAGAAAGTCGACGAGCACGGCTTCCTATTTGATGTTGAGGGTGGCGCTGATCCTCAGCGCTCGGTCGTCGGGGCAGGCGGGGTCGACCGGGACGAGTTTGATGGCCTCCGTGGGCTCGAACGCCCCCGCGCGACGCTTGGAGTCAGGCGCCTCGCCACTGAGTTGGTCGAGGTGGGCGATGAGGGTCTCGGCCTCTGCAAGAGCCTCGGTGTACTCGATGCACTCAACGTCGCAGTCGTATGCATGTTCGTACGTGGACTCAATCGTGATGATACCGCTGGGGCCTGGCATCTTGAGCTTGAGGTAGGTATAGTTGGGGACTGCCATGAACTTGGCGTAGCACGGCCGCCCCAGGATGGCGTGGTAGGCTCCCCCGAACCTGACTACCTCGAAGGTAAGGACTTCCTTGCGGTAGTTGGAGGGGGTGCCGAAGCAGACGGGAAGGTCGATGCGCCCGAGGGGTCGCGTGTGCTTCCCTAGCACGATGCCATGGAAGGGTGCGACGTCGCCTCGGAGCCTCGACCGGTCAATCTCCAAGAGCTCTAGGGTATTGACGTAGAGGATATTGAAGCCGCTGCCTCCGTCCATCAACACCTTGGAGAGTCGGGTGTTACCGATGATCGGGTCGACGACCAGTGGGTACTGCCCGGGATTTGGGACATGGTCAGGGTGGTCGTCTCGATCAAAGGTGATCGCCTCCTGAGACCAGTCGAGGTACCGGGGGGTGGCCACCTTGATCGAGAAGACTTCTCGGCGTTCCCTCTTGCGATGCCACACCGTAAGGCACGCCGAGGGTCCGCCAAAGATCATGAAGGCGTTGCGTACCTCGAGGAAACCGTCATCCTTGTCATCGTCCCAGTCGCCGGCGCCCTTCTGCTTGGCGTCGTCGTCGGGGAGCCTGAGCCTGGCGTAGTAACGCCGCAGCATGGAGCAATCCTCGAGGGCGTGCTTGACCAGGCCTTGGTGGTAAGGGTAGGGTTTCTTAAGCATGTCGTCGAAAGGCCTAGGGCCTTTGTGTCCTCGGGGATTCTTGCGTTCTGCGGCCACGACCAGATCGGCCCCCAGGACCTCCTGCTTCCCCATGCGCCCCTTCTTCTTTCTCTTGGGGAGGCGGGAGGCCGAGGCCTCGGGGGCCTCATCCCTCTGCTTGCCCTTGGTGTCGCTGTCGGGGAAGATGGCTCCAACAGCCTCCTCACCCGAGGCGAAGTTGGTGGCAATGTCGAGGAGCGCGGCACGTTCCGACCTAACTCTCGAACCAAGTCTCGGCAGGTGGTGTCGGAGAGGAAAGCCTGGACGATCTCCGAGTCGCCGATGCTGGGCAACTCGGTGCACTGTTTGGAGAAGCACCGGATGAAGTCTCGGAGAGACTCGTCCGGTTTTTGGCGACAGTTTTTAAGATCCCAGGAGTTCCCAGGGCGCACGTACGTGCCTTGGAAGTTCCCAACGAAGATCCTAACCAAGTCGCGCCAGTCGTGGATTTGTGAGGGAGGAAGGTGCTCGAGCCAGGCTCGTGCCGAGTCTGACAAGAGTAAGGGGAGGTTGCGGATGATGAGCAGGTCATTGTCCGCACCACCTAGCTGGCAGGCCAGGCGGTAATCGGCAAGCCAGAGTTTGGGGTTGGTCTCGCCGCTATACTTCGCGAGATTGGCTGGTTGCCGAAACTGGGCCAGGAAAGGAGCAGCGCGGATGGCCCTGCTGAAGACTTGAGGGCCTGGCGGTTCAAGAGAAGGACTGCGGTCCTCCTCGCTGTCATAGCGGCCGCCTCGATGCGGGTGGTAACCCCGAGCGGGCCCTTCGTTGTCGTGGCGTCATCGCCTGCTGACCACCTCATGGTCTCCCTACACCTCGCGTCGATTGCCGAGGCGGTCAAGAAGCACGGGGGCCCTGTGGGCTATCGGTGCTCGAGTGGGCTCGGGACGAACCGAGGCTTCCCTATCCTGCCGAGGCGGGGCTGCGGGCAAGTTCGAGGCGCCCCCGTGCCGTCGGGAGGCGGAACTTTTGGCCTGCTGTACCGCGGCGGTCTCTAGGAGATCCCGGAGCTCGCCGTGGACCCGCCGCCCCTCCGTGGTAGAAGGCTCGGGCATTGCGCGGACCAGCATTGCCGCAGCCGCGATGTTCTGGCTAGCGCGATTGAAGACTGGGGGTTGCTCACTCCCTTCGTCGTCATGGATGCGGTGATGCACATCGTGGGCCCTCCGTCGGGCTCCTCCGCCTTCGCCGCGACCTCGCTGCTCCTGATCGAGAGAGTCTCGAAGCTGCTGTAGAAGGAGTCGGTCTTGTTCGACCATGGCCTGGAGCTCACGGAGCTGTTCCAGGTCTGGATGTTGAGGTCGCGCAAGAGCGGGGTTCTCGTTCCGTGCTGCCGGCAGGACAATGCGTGGAGGTGTGGCGGCGCCTGTACTCGAGCAAAGCGGGGAACGGCTACCCGCTCCCTCGTCTTCCTTGCCCGCCCTCGGCATCCCGATCCCGACGTGGAAACACTCACGAGTGGGGTCGTAGGTGCCCTCGTCGTCGGAGTCGGAGTAGCCTAAGCAGTAGTCGCTTGCGGCCAAGAACTGGCGCATAGCCCTAGGGTCGTGGAGTCCAGAGAAATCCACTCCGGGCCATGCCTCGTCCTCCTCCGAGGAGTCGGCGTGGGTGCCCAGGTCGAGAGCGAAGCGCTGGCGGCGTCCCAAGGCATCCTCGTGAGCAGCAGTGTAAGCGTAAGCATAAGAGGCGGCGGCATTTCTCAACCCAAAGGGGTATGGGGATGGTGCCGCCGCCAGGCTTTGCTCCGCCGGAGTCGGGTTCTCAGGGGGTGGTGGGGCGGAGCTTGATGACTGGGCGTTGCCGTGTTCCACCGGCGTTTTTCTCTTGTCCAAGCTCAGGCCAGACAGGTTCCCGACCAGGGACCTTGCGCCAATAGCTGGTCATAGGATATCGGCGGGGAGCGGCGTGTCGCCCTGGATTCGCGTAGCGTCGGGGTGATTTTGCTCGCGTCGTGCCTGGCGAGCGCGGCGAGAGCGGCCGCCCGGGCGCCGCCTGCGCCTGGGCTGCCGGTGCGTGACTTCGTCGTCGGTTGGTGGGGCTCGAGGAGTGAGAAGTACCATGTCGTACTCATGCCCTAGAGACATGAACTCTAGGCTCCCAAACCAAACCACCGTGCCGAGACGCAACGGTCGTACGGGGTCTGCCATCCGAAACTTGCTGGGATGACGAAACTAACACGCAGAGGCCCCTACCTGGCGCGCCAACTGTCGGTGTTTCGGACCGGGGGGTCCTCAACTGACTGGTGAATTTGAACTGCGTGCCTCTAATCCCGGATGGTGATGCAAAGAGACACAAGGTTTATACTGGTTCAAGCAATCGATGCCCTACGTCCAGTCAGAGAGATCGATCTTGTATTCCTTGCACCGAAGTGCTAGTAGTAGGGGGTTATAAGCACAGTGAGAGAGGGAGCTGATCCCAGGTCTCGGCGAGGGGTCGTGTGGGCTGCTTGAGACGTTGCTCTCAAGCGGCGGGGATGTGTATGTGTGTGTTACAAGGTGTTCTTCCCTGTCCGTCCCCCTCTAAGTGGCCCAAGTCCTCTCCTTTTATAGTTGAAGGGAGGGCAAGGACAGTACATGTGCTGACTATACGGCGTAGTGCCAATAGGGGCGGTGTGTCCGAGTCCTGTGGCCTGTTCCTGTGGCGGCGTGGTCGTCGGAGTGGTCCGTCCTTGAGCACTGGGGCGACGTGCTGGTCACGTCCGACCCTGTGCGTCATGGGAGCCCCTGGGCTGCCTCGGAGCAAGCGCGGCGGCCAGGGCGTGGATCGCTGTGGATTGGCGGCACGTGAGACCGAGGCTCGGTCGGTGCCGAGGCTGCACCGCAGTGGGGGGTCTCGGTAGACACGAATCCCGAGGTAGCCGAGACCCTGGTGCATAGTGCTGAGGCCCGGAGAGAGCGGTTGATCCGGGGTGCTAGCTTGGAGACGGTGATGAACCGGGCCAGGCCGTCCATGTCGTGTTGTTTTCGAGGCGGGGATCGCGGGGCACAGTGCAGTGTGGGAGCTGATCGTGGGCACAGCGTCAGGATACAGTGACCGGTAATCCCTGCCGTGCCCTGTCTCAGCCGATATGGGGCTGATGCGACCTCATGTCCCGTCGGCCATTCTGTGGTGTCGAGCCATCGTTCGGCTGAGATTGCGGGAGTGGTAGACGTATTAATGGGACATGACGTGCTGTCGGGAAGACCGGCCGAGGCGGGGGCGACGGACTATGGATAAGCTGGCCTCGCGCGATACGAAAAATGAGGCCTCACGCGAGACGGAGGATGAGGCCTCGCGCGAGGCGGAGATTATACTCCCTGCCGAGGCCTTCCGTGAAGAGCCTCGCGCGAGGCGGAGATTGCGTTCCCTACCGAGGCCTTCCATGAAGGGCCTCGCGCGAGGCGGAGATTACGTCAAGACGCCGAGACCTCCTGCCCGAGGCTCGAGACGAGGCGGAGAGCCTGGTGGGCTCGGACATGGCGGGTGAGAGGCCCACAGCTTACCGACAGGTAGTGACTGTTGTCTTGCCGCACATTATAGCTACCCAAATTAGAAGACATAAAAACCAGGAACAACTCTTTATGCATATTAATCAACAAGCAAACTAGACTGCTGGAGCTCGCAAGAAGATCAAGATTGGGCCATAACTTTTTATGCAGATTAATTGACGTACAAGCTCGATCTAAAAATTCTAGAAACACATGAAGCATAGATACATCCAGCTACAGCACCTCCAGCTAGAAAAAAACATGAGACATGGAGCATACAAACTTTTACATACGAAGCATAAAAATTCCAACCACATCAAATCGCCGAACTCAAGCATATAAAGCTCAATCTAAAATACCTCCAACTAAAAACATCCATCACACATGAAGCATAGAAATTAAGATGGAGGAGCATACAAACATCCATATACAGTAACTCCAAATATATACATACCCACCCACACACATACACTCAGTTCACAACCTGAGAACAGAGGAGCTGCACACCTGCATCTTTTCACGAGCTAGGCACAGGAACAATAGCACAGCTTCAGCCAAGGTCAGGTCAGGTAACCATCTTTTAGTCTATCTTACATGTAGTAGCATGCCTCCTTATGATCTTAGTGTTCTGTTAGAAAAGGCAGCAAGGATTAGAGCATGTAAAGCATAAGTGCATATCTAGAATTTTTAGCCAACAGTCCACACAAGATAAAATAGTTATGCCTGCAGTTACAGGTTGCATCATTGATCAATGGAGTCGTGGCACTAATAATTATATTATATGGAAAGATGAGCCATATCATAAACTTGTGCAAGGCTGCATAAATAGTGGACACCGATGAGCTCTTTAAACAATATTTCACTTAAAGTTTTCAGGCTGCATGATACAAGAACGTGTTTCCTAGTAGAAAATGGTGCCATCAATTACTATGATTCTGGTTGGTAAAGTATTAGAACATGGCATGATTGTTCCAATAAGGGAATAACTATTATGTAGCCTAGAGCTGCCAATATTCGTTAGTTAAATGTGCTACCCTAATAAATCATATCCCCACGAAACCAAAGAACACTGCAAAACAAAGTTAGAGGGTTCAAACATACTTGATCTGGACATTGTACGGGCCCTTATCTTGTGCCTCAAGATCCAGGGCATCAATGGCAAGTAATTCACCAATGACAAGACATTTCACTAGCACTATATTCTTCTTGCCCTCCTCCTCGTTGCTATACAAAAAGACATACTAGTTCTCCATGCTGTTCCAGCCATCGATCCCCACTTCCTCATCACCTGAAATTAAGTAAATTGTATAGTACAGAACCAAAGATATACCCATAACACCTAAAAATAAAAATGGAGGCGCATAGAATCATCCATCTGCAGTGCCTCCAACTAGCAACAAGCAGAAACTCTTCATTTACCAATTTTGATATGCATAGAAACTCACTAATGCACAGAAACTCACTGATGCAAATACTAGGAAATTGAAGACCGTGGTGCTGGTGGATGCCGACCGTGGTGAGCTGCAGCACAGCAGCAGCAGGTGTAGGATCCCCTCGCCTCTGGTCAGCTGCAGGTGGGCGACGCTGCCGCAAGGTCCATGCCTGCTTCACCTGTTCATAATATGTGCAGTGTAGCTGCAGGCTTTGCAACCGCCCCAACCAGCAAGGTCCTCGGTAGTCTGTGAGGGGAAAAATATGAAATTTTCACCCAGCAAGGTCATGGAGGGGGTGGCCGCGCATGAAGCATGAAGCATAAAAAACCAAACTGGAGCATAGAATCATTCATCTGCATGGCCTCCAAATAGCAACATCCTAGAGACACGACGCATTGAAACCACAGTATCCATTCGTAGATATTTGCCAATGAGGTTATGAACACACTTAACAGTTATAAAAACCTATTTCATCAAGCATAGAAATCCTTGAGTATAGGAACCTACATTGACCATCACAAATATTAATTTTACTCTAGTCGGATTGCCAAAACATAATTGCCTAAGCATAGAAACTTACACATGCAAGCATAAAAATTCAAACTCATATGTGTAATCATCATATCAAGACTGGATCTAAACATGTAAAAATCTAACTCATGAAGCATATAGAACCAAAAATTAATATTTTTCATTTCATTGCACATCATACCAAGGCAAAGCATAAAAAGTCAAACTCAAGAACAGCAATCCCCTCAGCTCCAAGCCGTCGCTAGGATTCAAATGCGCAAGGAGCAGATCGGACATCTGAGAAAATTCTGGTTCTGCAAATTCTGCATAGAAACCATTCTCATTAAGGATAGAGGCTGATGCTTGCTTGCTTACACAAAAACCAAAATGCATAAAAACCTTGCTTGCTAGCATTCAACACGTCGGCCACCAAGAAGTGCGGGTCAGCTAACAACTGGCCGAGGCTGGTTGACCTCGTGGGCGCCATGGCCCGGAGCACCGACTCGTCGGCCTTCTTCTCCATCTTCTCCGGCCACCTCGCGTAAAAGGAAGAAACAAGCCAGCAAGGTCCACGGACATTGAATCATGCGTGCACATCAGACATATACCACCACTAGAAACTACTAGTAGGAAGGGGAAAAGTGTTTTTCTACTCGCCTTCGTCGACAGATACATATTCCATGGCCACAAGGAGATCCTCAGCCATCAGCGCACACCAAGACCATGATGCCGCATCTCCTGCAGCAAAAAATCAGAAGAGAAGAAAATTCTTTTACAAATACATTGCACATCGTATGAGAGAAAAAGCATAAAAAGTTTAAATCAAAACTGCATAGAAAATTTGCTTGCTTATCATTCAAAACTGTTCTCCAATATGAGTGCAGAAAAAGGAAGCCAATATGAGGAGATCAGTTCAGAGCACCAGCAGGGAATATCATTGAGCACCTACTAGGCAGCAGTTACAGAATATGTATAGACTAATATGATACTACGGAAAGGAAGCAAGCATCGATTGTGAGCTGCCATTCAAAATTCTGATGCATCTTTAGGAGCAGATTGATGGATTTGTGTGCATCAAACAAGAGAAAAGAAAAGACATCAATTGCGACCTGCAATTCAAAATTATTCACGGCAATATCAGAGATGAATAAAAGAATTAAAAAAACCTATCTGCAGGTCTTCTCACCAAAGAAGCTCTCGCCATGGGGTCGCGCAGGTCACACAACACAGGTGACGCGGTTGTCCAGTTGCTCACCATCCAAGCTCTCGCCATGGGCTCATGCTTGACGGAGAGATGAAGGGGCACAAATATTAAATCTGGTGAAGATAGGAAGGGGTCGAGCTAGGGAGGAGAAAAGGATGCACCTTGTCGATCTGCTTGCTCGTCATCCCACTCGAAGCTCGCAAGGACATGGTGGTGGCCGGCTTTCTCGGACGCGGGTGACACGGAGGGGTGACGGACTGACGGCGCGATACGCTCAGGAGGCCCATCCCCTTCCCCACCAGAGGACCTGTGCATATGGCCGCACCGACGCCAGGGGCCACGCTCGCCTACATACAAACCATTGTCTTTGAAGCAAAAACCAATCGCTTGCTTGCTTACACGGTTGGCTCAAGAACGCATAGAAATAAAAAATCAATTGCACAAAAACCTATTCATGTGGTACTCCAATCTGTAAAAACTAAAAAGGGATCAAGTGATACTCAAAGTATTTATGCTAAAGGAGTATGAGTATATTCTGAATACAAGCATCAAACTATTGAGTATATTCTGAATTTTCCGTCAGCATACAAGCATCAAACTGACGAGTATATAGGTGTACCTATAAAAGGAGTATGTGCACATACATATATAGTGGGAGTAGAGTATATAAAAGTTTATGAGTATTAAACCATACATGTTTATTGTATGGATACATACGTTGCTGGCTCAAGAAGCATAAAAATCAAAAATAAATTGCACAGAAACCTTGCTGCTCCATCTCAGATGGCATCAATTCCATGAGCAAGATGAGATATAGGCAACAGAAACTATTAAAATTTGTGGGCATGAACTATGATTGTGGAACATCCATCTCTACCGCCGGCACCCAGAAAGAGCAGAATGCATGAAAAAAAAATCCAAAACGCATAAAAAACTACGAGAATCACATTATATCTAAGATGATCCTTGAACAAAGGATGCAGGAGTATATGTAGATGAGGCGTATTCATACTTGCTGCAGCCACGCGACAGCAAAGAAGGCATCTGCATCAAAAAGACCATGGCAGATCTGAAGAAATTGCTGGCCATGAAAAGATTACCCGAGAAAAAAATTCAAGGCAGCGGTACCTGCTCGAGATGAAAGGGCATACATATTAAAATCTATTGGTTCTGGACCGAGATAGGAAGGGGTCGAGCTGGGAGGAGGAAAGGGCGCACCTTCTCGATCTGCTCGCTCCTCATCCCGCTCGAAGCTCGCAAGGACGTGGTTGTGGCCGGCTTTCTTGTACGCGGTGAAGCATCAGTGCTGGGAGAAGGCGGAGCGGCGTGCTGTGCCGGCTGCAGCACCACCGATAGCCCAGCAGGCCACCCAGCTCGTCTACTGCCCCCGCGATGGCCGCCGGTGGGGGAGGGGCAGGGGCCACCGTCGCCGTGCACGAGATGCACCTCAGCCAGGGGGACGTCGCTCGCGTGGGGCAGGCTGCGCTGCCGCCGGGGCCTCCCGTCCATGCGAGGTCGGAGATGGAGAGACTGGGGGGCCGTCCTCCGTGCGGGATTCATCGCCGCCCAGGGCTCCATCCTCCGGGTGCGAGACGCACCGCCACCGAGGGGCGGGATGGCCCATGGCGGCCTGCTGCCTGCGGAGGTCGCGGGCGTCTAGCGCTGCCATCTGTGGAGCTTGCGTGCGCCTCGCCCTGGAGCTGCTGGGTTTGGGGACAGGGATTCGGATGGGATCGGGGGAGGGGGACGACGCCGGTGTATGCCGCGGGGCGGGGAAGGAGGGCGCGCCTACTCTCTCTCTCTCTCTCTCTCTCTGAGTGATTCACCAGCTGAATACTTGCAAAATAACCAACCCAAGATATGATATGATTCGTTAGGTAACTTTTTACACATGATATACGTATCAAACTGAGAGGAAAAACCGAAACAGGATCTCCATGAACCACTTCGGATTACATGGTACAAAATACGTGAGAAGGAAAGAGTTTACAGTACATGCTATCGACCTGGAGGCTTCGTGGCTGGCAAAGTTACTTATAGCTCACAAATATGGCATATTTTCCTGCTTCGCATTGGTACTCATCTTGAAGCCTGAAACTAAGAGAAAAAGCTTGCCAATGCGCTTGACACTAACACATTACTATTTGGTTTGGACTTTGGAGAATTTGTAACATATAAGCAGGATTACAATGTCGACCAATAGGTTGGGTTTTGTATGTTATGGTGGCATAGTAATTAGATACCCTGTAATCAGATAACATGTTTGTACAAATTCAATTCTGCTGGGAAACAGACGTAATCATGAATTTGATACCCTCTCGCTAGTGGTCTCCACCTACTCTCGGTTCCCTTATGCACATCCTCCCATATGCACATTTGAGGTTGCCTCCACCTACGTGCCACAGCGCAGTGGAGATCCTCATCCTCCTACCCGGCAGCAGAGTCCCTTCAAGGCCAATCTCGATCCCTTCCATAGACAAGATATTAAAAAAGACAGGTCTTGGAGACAATATATACACAAATAGAGTTTGTAGATAAACCAAAAGTACAAGCAATAGAGCTTTGTTTTGCTAATTTTTTTTAAATGAAAGACCACAGGGCAACATGACGGACCATAGCATGCTTGTTTGTTGATGATAAGCTCGCTTCATGAAATGCCATATGTTCAGAAAATGGTCGAGCTCCCTTCTCTAGCCTCCCAAGTTTGCAAAGATGGATCAGTGGCACAGACTCACAGCGGTCTATGCTGCACACAACAGCCTGCGAGCCTCACCTTCACCTTGTATAGGCAGGTCCCCTGCAATGACACATGATAAGATGGAACTGGATCAGAAGTTCAGAACCGACTAAATATGATCGGTGAACAATACCATTTGTTCTAGGAAAATATCAATTATTGGACCAATAAATGGAGGCAAGAAGAAGTAATTCCACCGTTCAGTAATCAGGTACTTCACAGCTTACAGTCCAATCTATCTCAAAAAAAAAAAAAGCTTACAGTCCAATCTCTATCATAGGCAGTATATAGACAATTTAAAATGAAGAATTCCTGAGCATGAGAGAAGCACCTACCAGGAGCAGGTGAGCCTTGCCAGCGCCAGTGGCACAATTACCATGGTCACTGCTTCCATGTAGAATCAAATGCTGGCATTGTTTGAGAAAAAAACCATTCCAACTAAGATGAAGGTCACGTTCATAGCCACGTGTGGCGATCTGTCCACACCAAAGAAACAGCAGAAGGAAAATGTAGTATGATAAATACTTATCGGAAAAAAGCAAGACATAAGCAATAAAACACCAAATGAAAAGTATGCATTAGGAAAATATAAATACAAACACAGATAACTTGATACGGATTGATTAAAGAATATAGCAATTCTAGATAATTATTGGATACTCTGCTAGTTGGACTGGATTCTTGGTTCTTAGACTAGGATATACTTGTGTTCAACTACAACTACAATATTATCTACAGAAATACTGAAGTACGAGAGATTGGGGAGTTTTTTCCCTCATAAATAAGCATAGTGCGTGTTAGACAGCTGCATAGGCGCATGCATAGGCGCATGGGCTAATGGCCCATTATGGCTAATCATAGATTGATTGATGTAATATTAGGCAAGGAGATCCCACGTTTTGCAGCTTACTTGGTGTCTCCCGGGTTCGTGGAACCCAAGTCTGACACCTCGCTCTTCGTGTTCCGCCGTGGTGCTGAGCTCATCTACCTGCTGCTCTATGTGGATGACATCGTCCTCACAGCTTCGTCGACCACACTCCTCCATCGCACCGTCAGTGCTTTGCAGCAGGAATTTTCGATGAAGGACTTGGGTGATCTCCATCACTTCCTCGGGATGCAGGCTCAGCGGCGGTCTGATGGTCTTTTTCTCTCGCAGCGCCAGCACATGCAAGAGATTCTTGACCGCGCAGGCATGGCTAAGTGTAAGCCTTGCTCCACCCCAGTGGATACCTGTTCCAAGGTTTCAGCGCAGGATGGCACTCCTGTCAGTGACGCCACCGATTTCCGAAGTTTGGCTGGTGCTCTTCAATATCTCACCTTCACACGTCCGGACATCTCCTACGCCGTCCAACAGGTCTGTCTTCACATGCATGATCCTCGGGAGCCTCACCTCACTCCTCTGAAGCGCATCCTGCGGTATATTCACGGCACTCTTCACCTTGGGCTGCTTCTTCGACCTTCAGCACAGCTTGATCTGGTTGTCTACTCCGATGCTGACTGGGTCGGCTGTCCCGACACCCGCAAGTCCACCTCGGGCTATGCCGTGTTCCTCGGGGACAGCCTTGTCTCCTGGTCTTCCAAGCGCAAGAACATTGTCTCCAGTTCCAGCGCCGAGGCCGAGTACCGCGGTGTGGCTAATGCCGTTGCTGAGGCTTCCTGGCTGCGCCAACTCTTATGCGAGCTCCACTCCCCACCCAGCAAGGCTACCTTGGTCTATTGTGACAACATCAGCGCCGTCTACATGTCATCCAACCCGGTTCAGCACCAACGCACCAAACATATTGAGATTGACCTTCACTTTGTTCGGGAGCGTGTTGCCATTGGTGCTGTCCGCATCCTTCATGTGCCGACATCGTCCCAATATGCCGACATCTTCACCAAGGGTCTGCCTTCGACGGTTTTTTCAGGAATTCCGGTCCAGTCTGAACGTCTGTGGCGACGCTCCGACTGCGGGGGGTGTTAGACAGCTGCATAGGCGCATACATAGGCGCATGGGCTAATGGCCCATTATAGCTAATTATAGATTGATTGATGTAATATTAGGCAAGGAGATCCCATGGTGGTCATGATTCTATAAACCAGCCCAGGGTCCTCCTTGCCTATATATGCACCCCGCATATTGGCTCCCTAATCAATCAATCAATTTCCTTGCCATACGATTGCTTTCAGTGCGTAAGTTGGTAAAGAGTAAGAAACATACATTCTAGAGAACCACGGAAACAAGGAGAATTTTGCTAGAAACAGTTTAGGCCCGAAGGTAGAATGCTGTACATATAATTGAATCGAAAATTCCTGTTGTTAACTAATGGTAAATAATGCCTGCATATATATGTAAAATATCTTGATGCATCATCTATATGTGCAGTGAGATCATGAATTTCCAGTACAAAATAATCCATTAGCTATTAGTGGCCGTACAAATTCAGCGATGACTACTCTACAGATCCAATCCTAAGACGCAACTTATTTGCATATCATGGGGAAGTGAGTGAACTTTTTGGCCCAAGGCAGAGATGGTCACAGAGTTATAATTACCTGCACATGTTTGAAGTGCCATCTGTATGCAACATACACCTCATAATTTTATTAACTGCATTGTCTTAGTTCGGCAGGTTACCTTCAGAATTCCCACACGGTAATTAATCCAACGAAAGCAACAGCAAGATCAAATAAGATCCTAAACGAATTGTCAGAGCACATTGCATCCTAACCATCAAATAAGAAAGGAATGCAGGGATTAAAAACAAGACTTGGTCCCAACAATAACCATGAATCTTGGGCAAGGCAGGGGTTTCTAGCCGAAAGCACAGGATATGAGAAAAGAAATACAAAATCATCTGAGGCATTTCAACAAACATGTCATGTACAAGTGAAATACGCAGAGCCCTCGATTGTTGTCCAAGCCGCCGGGCCATCCACTAGCTCTTCGCCAATCCTCGCCTGCCGGTGCTGGCGTTGCCAAGCGCCGCGTCAACCCAGCCGCCGCGACCCGCGGGTAAGGGCCCCTCTGACAGTCTAACTCTACTCCCACGGCAGCCGACACTGAGGACCCGGTCCTCGTTCGCGTCGCCGACGACGGTGTGCCACTCGAGGACGCGTCATCCAGATTGAGAAGCCAAGGGGGTGAGTGCCGTCGATGACAGAGGGTGTGCTGAAGTCGGGAAGGCGGTAGACGACAGATCGGGGCGGGGCGGTGTTGGAGGACCGAGGTGAGTCGGAGCATGGTGTCGCCGCGTCGACGCGCTGGCTGGGGCAGGGGCAGGGCGCGCGCGGGCGGCGGCGTTGGCGCAGGGCGGGCGCGGCGAGCGGCGGCAACCGAGGGGGGCGGGGGAGATCGGTGCTTGTTGCGAAACTGTCGGGCGGTTTTCTTAGTGGACGGGCGTAGGAGCGCCGGGCCACCTATCGCGCAGGGAGGCGAGGTGAAGTCGGGCGGACTTTCGCGAGGGGAGGCGAGCGAGGTGTTCTGGGATTATTGACAACAGCCGAGGGACGGAGGGAGACACGAAGCCGCTGCGGCGCTGCCTCAAAAGAATGGGAAGTCACCGTTCGGGCCTTGGCCGCACTAACGGGCTTTCAGGACCAAGGCCCATAAACCCCACTGCGTCAAAATACGCTGAGGAACCCTAGTCCCGGGGCTTAGATAAACCCAGCCCCAGCGCCGGACCCCTCCCCTCCCCTCCTTCTCGCTCTCGCCGCCGCCTCCTCCCTTTGCATCGCCGGCCCGGGCTCTGAGTCCGAGATCCTGCCGGCTGACCGCGCGGTTGTCAAGGCCCTCCCCCGCCGCCTCCCTCTGCATCGCCGGCCCGCACTCCTTCCGCTGACTCCGAGATCCTGCCGGCTGCACGCGCGGTTGTCAAGGCCCTTCCCCTCAGCATGGAGCCCGTGAGTTTGATCTCCGTCTCTCTCTTCGTTGCTTGATCTCTTCTCTCCCATTATTGCGTAGAAATTAGAACAAAAAAGAAAAGAAAACAAATTAGAACTAGTTTAATAAAAATCAAACTTATAGAAAATTTAAAAGGAAAGAAACATGGGCATCTGGTTTATCTTTTACAGCAGGTTTAGAAAATTTAACGTCTTTTATTTTTGCGCTGTAGGATCAGCGCTTAGATCAACTTCAAGAACTAGTAGCAGCAGTTTCCCCATCTGTTGTATCTGTCGAGTGGACGACCGGTAGAGGTAGAGATCAAATATCTGTTGTTTCTGCTGGTTTTGTCCTGCACAAATCTGCAAATCACACCTACATCCTAACCACCTCGCGGGGGGGCATCAGAAGAGGCAGCAGATTGTTGGTTCGGTTTCATGATCAAGTGGAGATAAAAGCTAAAGTTTTGATGCGAGATAACAAATTGGAATTCATTGTTTTGGGCACAGAAGCCAGTCATGAGAGTAGTCTATCTATCCAGTTTAGAGATGAGCCCATGAACTTTTCAAATGCTCTTTGTGTGGTCCCGAAGATAAAATCAAAATTTCATAAAATTCAAGGCTTTATTCCGACTCCATCTTTGAGAGCAAATGACATGGCTGGTGGTGTTCCAGAAATTACAAATGACCATTTTGTCTTTGTTTGCCAACATCAAGATACAGAAATAATGAAGTCAGCACCAGTTTTTCATGAAAACAGGCAAGTTAATGGGTTTGTCATTCAAGACTGTAGTCTACCTCCTGCTCCTGGAGATGTGCCTGGTCAAGAATTGGTTGATATTGAAGCCAAAATATGCGTGAAACCAAGACATGTAGAAGCATGGTTGCGGAGAGACACTGGTGATAATGATTGGAGGGCAGGCCTAGAGAAAAAAAGCTAAGGATGTGCTTTTTTATCTTACTGGGCAGGTTATGAGTGATGTTTGTATATGAAATGCAATACATCACTATGCTGTATTTTTTTGGGAAAACACCATGTTATTGTGTCTGTACTGTACACTCGTATTGCAACACTGATGCAACCTAGCATCTTGCAGAAGAAATGCTGTTGGTTTATGATCTTTTGCATATTTTTTTGAGTATTTATGCTCCTTTGATATTTTTATTCTTCATATCTAGTTGGCATGCGAAGCTTTGATTTCACCTAGTTTATTTCTCGAAGTGGTTGAAGAGTAATAACGTTGGAGTTACTTGGAATATTTTATGTTTCATTACACCACTCTCTCTCTTATTTCCACCGATGTGAACTCTTATCTCCACCGATGTGATTATTGGAAGCTGTGTGTTTGGTTGGTTTACACAAGTGTGTTCGAGTGTTACAAGGGACAGGGTCTCCTGCTATGCCATAACCAAACTAGCATCTCATATCAGCTGAATATGAATGATGAAGTAGTAGAAATAAGTGACCAGCGTCGATAAGTGTAACTAGAAACGCTTTAAGTATTCCCACGATTTACTTGGATATATTATCCAGCTAGTTTCCCCATGAGCTTGCACATTATCCTTTGAGATTGCTCAATGTAACTTTTGAAGAATTATAAGTATCCTAATTTTTAAAAGCCTACACAGCCTTTTGCAATTGTAGGTGCAGTTTCTCATTTAGGGAATAACTATGCCCGTGTGTTGCACCGGAAGCTAAAAATTTCTTAATGTAATTAGAGAAGCATGGAAACACATGATGTTAGAAGAATTTTTATGCTAGTAATCTAGTATTCATACTCGTGTGACATGTATGCGCAGTTTTATAACCTTGCACTTGGGTCCATTTTCAGTCATTGATGCGGTGAACGACTAATAAAAAATGCTCCCAACCATGTTGCATGATGCATGTTCTATGAGAAACAAAAATTATGCCAGGCCCCATGCTATATTCTTGGGGACATAAAGAGCTAATTCAAATTATCGCAAACTTCTTCATCATAGGATCCACGACATATCATAATTTGCGCAATCTCTTATGTAATATAAGGGCGTACCTAGTGCGAAAGCCTCCACACAAGGTGAGGTCTGGGGAAGGGAATTCCTAGACAGCATTACCCTTGCAAAATTCTTTTAAAATTCTGCAAAGAGACTGGTTTAAGCCCAGGACTTCCAGACTACAAGCAGAGAGTTTTACCACAGCACCAGCCACCAGGTCTGCCCTTCGTGCAATCTCTTATATATAATCGACCTGTTCGCTGGTTGGTTTCTGGGCTGATAAGCCTGGTTGATGCTAGTTTGTTGTGAGAGGAAAACACTGTTGGCTGGCTGATAAGCCCTGGCTGAAACCAACAAGCGAACAGGCTAAATAAAACAAATAATCGACGTTGTGGTGCTTGGGTCTCCAACTTTAGTCTTTTCCCTCATACATTCACCGGCTGCAAACTTGACCTCCTCATTTACTGATAAGTTATTTTAAATAGGATATTAGTAAACACAGCCAAATTATATGAGTAGAAATGAAAATTAATGGAATCAATCACAATAAACAAGCAGTGCAGATTGTTTTGACTCCAAAAGGAAGTTCACGGTAACAAAATATGACAAAAGATATCCCCTTAAAAAAAATCTAAACTACAAGGCAACAAACAACTTTTAAACTAGTACGTCTACTAAAAACAAACAAAGCAAGTGTATAGTTTCTTATTCATGCAGATCATGGTCGATTCAAAAAAAAAACAGCATACCAAACTGAAACTCTTGTAATCAAGGTCTCAGTCAGTCTTAAAGATATGACAAAAGAGTGTTTATATGTAATGTACACATAAGAGTACATGTGCTAATGAGATCTTTTACGATTGTTGGCATCGCTTTCCATCGCCTCCCATTGTCTCCGCAAAATAGCTATTTTTATCTACTCTTGTCAAAGCAGGTTACTTTGGCCGCCAGGAACAGCATCCACGTCGGCCCGAATGACCCCAGCCGTCCGATCCTCCATCCCGTGGCCCTTATTGCTTGAAGCGGATTCTCTTCGGAAACAGCTTCTACCGCTTCTCGTGACTTTCTCCGGCTTCCTCTTTTCTTTTCTTTAGCTTCTCAGGCTTCTCGTCCGAATCCACAAGACCAAATATATACCCAGCTTCGGCTTCTACTTCTACACAATTCCCCTTCTCGATTCTTCTCCTTCTCGACCTTGACGCTTCTGCTCCCGCAGACGTCGCCTCCGCCGCGTCCGCGCCCACCTTCCCTTCCTCTCTCTCCCTCTCCCTCTCCCTCTCGCCCGACGGGGCGGTGTGCCGACTGGGCCTAGTGTCGCCAGATGGCAGTGCGCCGCGCGCCGCGCTGGCGGGGCGACGGCGCCCCGGCCTGCTACGCAGCGCCGCGCGTGGGCCCCGACGGTGGGCGCCCCGACGGCTGTGGACGTCCTCGGCCACGGAGCGGCATGACCGGGCCATGTCAGTAGCTGCCGGCGCTGCTTCCCCCGCGCTGCCCCTTCCCGCGCGCTCCGCGTGTGCTCGACCAAACCCTAGCTGCCTATGCTTGGCGGCCTTGCCCCTGGGCGGGGGTGGGTGCGAGCGCGCCGCTGGGAGCAGGCCCGCTGGCCACCGCCGCCGCTGCACACTGTGGGCGCGGGCCGTGGGATAGGTGGCCACGGACCGACTGCTGCCCGGCCGCTGTATAGGTAAAGGTGCGCTCTCTCTCTTGCTTCCCTCCCCTTCCCTTGCCGGCTCCGGTGACGGATGGCCGGATCCATTGGCTGCATGGTTGGATTTGTCCGCTCCCCATTCAATCTATGCAGTGAATCGGGTGCCAAAAAATCCCCTTTATCTTCTTTCCTACCTTTATGGCTCTGATCCCTTGATTTCATTTCCTGTATATATGGATTTATTTTGCTTACGCATAAGGTTTGTGCCGCTGTGTTGATGCTGTAATCTTTTCATCAGTATATATAAGTGTGCCTATGGTGCTGCTTTATTTATTTTAGTCTCAGCATATGCCGTTGCTGATGATGTACCGATTGCAGTTTGAGCATATGATGGTACCTGTGAGGTGCTTCTGATAAACCTGACCATATTTTCGTGCCTTTGCTATTTTGCATTTTTTGGTTGACCATATGTCAATGCCAATGATGCTGGAGATATATACCTTTAGTGTGCCTATGGTGCTGCTTTATTTATTTTAGTCTCAGCATATGCCGTTGCTGATGATGTACCGATTGCAGTTTGAGCATATGATGGTACCTGTGAGGTGCTTCTGATAAACCTGACCATATTTTCGTGCCTTTGCTATTCTGCATTTTTTGGTTGACCATATGTCAATGCCAATGATGCTGGAGATAGATACCTTTTTCTGAAATATAGGAAGTGATTTTTGCCAACATGAACGGGTTGTCCTCGAGTGAATCCTAGCCGCTTTGCAGAGTTAAATAAGAGTATGCAGTCATGATTACGGCTCTTTTATGATCTTTGCAGAGTTGCTAGTGAGGCATTCCCATATGCCAAACCTGACAATATTTACATGTCATAGCTATTTTACCTTTTTCCGCCACATGTCAATGACAATGTTGCTGGAAACAAATATCTTCTTCTCAACTATACCATATGAGGAGATGCGGTCATGATTATCACTGTTTTATGATCTTTTTTCTGATCTCAAGTGACAATATATTGCTTCCTGCATATTGGCTGCAGTTGGCGTGCGCTCAGGGTGGCCACGTTACTGTGAAAAGTTTTGGCCGCTTGTTTCCAGTTTCATGGTTGTGTTTCACCCCGGCGTTTTCCACTCTGCCATCTAAAAATATCCTGTGCTCCTATGTCCTCTATCCACACGGCTGCTTCTCTCCCCTCCAACTCTATTCTCCGCTTCTTCTCTCTCATCTCTCAAGACGCGGCGCCACCGTGCCGCAGGGGTAGAGGGTGGCCGCCGCTGTTTTATGATGTTTCTATTCCACTTTTTTTTAAACTGAGGCATTTGGCCTATGGAGTGATACGAACCATTACATATGCATGGTCCTGTTTTGCATTCTAAATGAACTGAAGCACTTTGGCATATGCAATGATGACCTACTTCTCCCTGACAACAATCCAATTTTGTTTCCCGCGCTTCACTGCTATCTGCAAAAATTGCTACGATTCAATATTAAGGTATTCTAATTCTTGCTCTTTCTTTAGCTGTTCTGATTCCTGCTCTTTCCTTAATCATTCTTCTCTTCTTTGCAGCTAGGTGCATAGCTTATATGCCTGTTACAAATTTGATTTTTGGTTTCATTGCAGACTGTAATTGAATTCTAAGGACAAGGGCTGAGTATGCTATTATTTTTGAACTATGAGGTTAAACTGCTGCAACCAAATAACTTCTTAGGTAAATATGGAATTTTCTCTTAGTAACTATTGGAAGATAGATAATTTGTTCGGATCGGTTTTTAGGATTATCGTCCTATTTTGCTTATATATTAGTTTAGTGGATCCTTTTATGCCATGTCGATGCATCGTGTTTATTTACCTTGATAAATACAGTCCGCTATTTGTAGCATCATTGCCCCTGTATTTTAGCGCATCCATAAATTATATGTTCATTGTATCCCTTTCCATGCACATTTGACAACTTCATGTGTTCGAATGGATAGTGGTTTTTTAACGATTGTTGTTTTTGTAAACGAATTTGTGCTACACCGTTGGCTGTATGAAGCATGACCTTTTTTCCCACCTCCTGCACTATGGTTCAGTGACGCTCAGCTTTATTGAGAAAGTGCTTGTGCTGGCATGCTGGACTTTTCTATTATATTTAGCTTTTCTGTTATGATCACATCTTTTTCCTTCAATTGAGCTTTAGTCTACAAATTTCTTAGCTGTTGCTCCATTCAGTAGGTAACAAAGTAAAATTTGCACACACAGTTTTTGGCTACCAAAATATTCGTCTGTTCTGTACAGAGGCGTTGTGATCGTGTGTTGCTTCCAGGATAGTGGAAACAGAGTTGTGAGTAGCAGGGGTACCAGTGGAGGTTATAACTTGGCACCCCAAAAGAGTACCACCAAGCACCACATCGTCCATCAGATTTTTGGGGATTTTTAGATTCCTGCTATGATGCTGGCTCCTCCCATGCCTTTTGGGACTAGGTACATACTACTATATCCATGTGATCATTTTTTTATTTCATTCATATGCATAATCCTGGCTTATCTATGCCATGCTTTGGTGAACATAGACAGAAGGACAAACATCTGAGCTAGAAATAGTTCAGGTATGAAAAGCAATACACACCATGTTGGTTGCCTGACTCATCATTATTGTGACCTGTCATATGTATTAACCTGCCACATTTCCATGATAAAGATCAAAACGGTGAACCCTTTTTGTTAGCTGCTTATTACATGATCAAAGAATGTAATTGTTTTGCAACCTATATTTGGTCACCTTGCTTGCCCACATATGCGCCGACTAACCACCGACGCGCGCGAGGGCGCGCGTGATGGGCTAGTTGATTTTATTCGTGGAAGGGTAATATGGTCATTGCACATACACAACAAAAAAAAACACTCCGAAGAGGCTGCCCCTAGCCCTCGCCGCCGTCTCCCTCACCCTCGCTCTCACTCGTCGCGGTGGCCGCCCTGCCTCGCCCTCGCTCGTCGTGGCGGCCGCCCTGCCCTCGCCCCCGCCGCCGCAACGTCGTTCACGTGGACCTCAGACTCCGTCGTGGCTGTCGACGTCCGCCGCACCGTGAACCTCCACCCTATGCTACGGCTCCCGATGTCCTCCTCGTCAGGATCCCCGACCTCCGCCGCGGTCGTTGTCGGCATCAGGATCCCCGCCCTCCGCCGCTGCGGCCGATGGTGTCCTCCGCATCAGGACCCCCGCCTCCACCAACACTGCCCTATCGCCTCCTCCCACCTAGGTATAATCTATGCACTTCCCCATAGGCCATAGCACGTCCATACACGCTGCTTGCGTTGTTGCCCATCTCTAACAAGATCAAATTTAGTCAGCTGCTGCCTCAACTATGGTAATGTCACTGTCTTCTGGAGGCATTTTGTTCTAGGGTTATGGATCTAGAGGATTCTTGTTCTAATTGGAATTAGAAACTCGTGTATCTGAAAAATGTTTGATTTCTGTTTAGTTAATTTCCTAGATCTTTAATCTACATCCTTTTAATTGCTCAATGCTTCCTTATTTTAGGCAAATAGTTAATTGTAGTGAACATCAGACTGATGTATACTACAATTATTATTAATTCTTTTTACTGCTTAGTTATGATCCAATTTCTTTTAGGTTGTCATACCTGTTGGTTAAATTGATTGCAGCTATCAGATGGAGTACCTAGTTTTCTGAAAAATTAATCGCTTGGAGTGGGGAGGATTACTAAAGTTGCTATCTTTAGTTAGGATTTTTGGGAAAAATATACATATGAGTGCCTCTAAATTATATAGTGTTAAAAAGCTGAAAACTGGTTCTTAGTTCATAGTTCAGTGACTGTTCAAACTGCAACAAAAGAATTTTAGAATTTATCCTCGTTAAGATCTTGCTTGATGTTCAGAGTTAAACGTGAATGTACACTGGCTTTTGGTTGCCAATGTTCTTTTTCATATAGTCGTATGGATTTGTTGCTTTAAATGTTGAAAGTGAAAAAACAGTGCTGCTTGATAGGTTGCATAATACATGTTCTTATGGAATGTTAATTATTTTTCTTTTACTTCTAAAAGTCGATCCAATTCTTTTTTTTCCTGCTTAACGTAATAATGCCTCAGTTTCGTAGTGCTTTTTTCTTGTTGAGAGCAGTATGGGGAAGGGAAAAACAGAGAGTATTGTCACCAGACACCTTTGGGTGATAATCTGATATACAAAAGGTGGGGTCATTATTATCTGGTGGTATATGCAGAATATGAGATAGGACCCTACACAATTGTGATTTAGTATTGTGACACATTGCAAATTCATTATCAGTTTTTCTTAGAAACAATGCAAAGCATACTATGATACTAATACTAACATTTGAAAAGTCTGAGTTGGTGGTGCTTTATTTCTATAGTATTCATGCTTCGACTTAACATTATCAGTTTTTCATAGAATTCATGCTTCGACTTGACTTGATTTTTTTTTCATTTCAGAACTAATATAGGTGGTATGGCAAATCAGTGTAGCAATAGTCTGTGATCATGTGTGTCACCAGTGAATCACGTCCTAGACGACTCTGTGCGTCCTTTTGTCGTCTCTCGACTGATCATTCTCCATCACCTGCTCGCCGCCGTGAAGCCACAGTCGATCTCCATCGTCTGTCACCGGCTTTCATTTGCCTCTCCACACTTCACTGCAGAGGTTTTCAAGTTCTTGCTGTGGTTGTTGATCTAGTTTCTTCGGTTACCTTGCTTGAGGTGTTGCTGTTTGTCTCATAGAGCAGCCTGTATTGGTGATCTACTCAGTTACTATCTTCTGGAGTGATTCTCTCCTAAAATAGTAGACCATACCTTTGCCTTGAAGCTGTAAATTGCAATGTATTGTGCCTTGAAGCTGTAAATTGCAGTGTGTTATTTATCTGTTTTGAAGCTTGATCTCCGATTGAGTAAGCTGAATGGAAGTAAATAACACTACTACTGTAGTGTTTGCTGAAATGAAAATGGTGGATTTGCTGGTAGAGTTAACACACTAATCCCTACAGAAGAAAGGGTCTTGATTGGAAGAACATGTAAATGCATATATGCCATTGCTGCAGCAGGGACAGAGGGATGAGTCGAGGGACTCAACAAATGATCAGTGGCATCAGCTCATTGATCATGTTTGCCATTCGTGCAGGTTGCAATCCCTGTTGTTTTAACAGTGAGGGTGGCTATCACTTTCACTCCCCTCATGGAACCAGATTTAGTTAGATTCAATAAAACCAGAGCATTATAGGAATATTGAGATGGCTTGAGATTGATGGATATGTTCTTGAAAGACATTCTTGTCAGGAAGTTTTGGAACAAAAGGCCGGTGCTGTGCAAAATTCTCCTCCTGACAAAACAGCTCCAGAACCCAGTCCTTGGTCACCGTTAATGCTCTTGCAAAATTTCAAATTTGAAATATAGTTCAGTGGAACTTCATTGTTCAGTAAGCCATGATGTTTCATGTGCAGTACATTTATACCAACCAAAAATTCTTATGTTAAAGTGGACAATTTGGATTCACATTACTCTGAAACTATTTGAATAGATTGATAGATGCGAAGGTCACCTTACCAAGAACAAAATTAGCTCAACTGATGAAATGACTTCCTTAAGAACCATTCATTCAGTGTATAATGTAACAACTTTTCATTGCAAATTACTACAGGTTAAACGGAAAGCGCAAGATGTTAGACCATTTGACTATACCAAGTTCTCCAAAAACATCCCAACCTCTGGCACCTGACTGCATTGTGAAGGCGGCTGTCGGTGTTTCGAGTAAACACCAACGAGTAAATTTGTATTATTGCACGTCTAACCCAGATGGTGTGCTAAAAAGACACAAGGTTTATACTAGTTCAGGAAGAATGTCCCTACGTCCAGTTCGTGGTAGCTGCTCGTGTTATTTGCACTGAAAAGTTTGTAGTAGGGGGTACAAACTAGCGAGAGAGGGACAGGTCCCAAGTCTCTGATGGAATAGTCGAATGGGCGTTGAGAGCTTGGTTGCTGCTCAGCTGTGTGTGATGTGATGAGTGGTCTCTTGAATCGATCCGTCCCCTTAGTGGGGTGTCTTGCCTCTCCTTTTATAGACCAAGGGGAAGCAGGGATTACATACGGGAGAAAGAAGAAAAACCAGAGGCCAAGGAGGTCCTTCAAAGATGTCGGGTCTTCCTTTTTCTCTGAGCGAGCCCCGCTGACATGGCAGATGGTGCCAGGGATAGCTCCATGCTGGGTGCATGTCCGCTGATCCTGATAAGGTCGTGCTCTGGCTTTGTCAGCAAGTGGTCATGTCCCATCCCGCCCCGATGGGCGACGCGACGGACTAGGGTGCTGAACCGCGGCCCTACGGGGAGTAGACGGCGCAGTGACCCCACGTCCGTTACTATAGATGATGTGAGTTTCCTCCTAGACCATAGTGGTTTGTCGTATGCTTCCGTCAGGATCCGTGCCCGAGGGCAAATGCCGGCGCCCATAACACTGTAAGACAAATGTCGGCGCCCACAACACTGTTCGGGCTCTGACATGCCTGGAAGGGCTTAAAGCGTCCATCTTGTCATATCCTGATGGTACTTTCCTACAGACGTGCAGGGTATGGTCCTTGGTACTACGGTTGACTTGAGTGCCCTGCCTTATCTGCGAGCGTAGTTATGAAGGAGCAGCGCGCAGTCATCGGGCGAGGCGGAGTCTGCCCTCAGATGTCGGGCGAGGCGGAGCTAGCCCCTAGGGGTCGGGAAAGGCGGAGTCTGTCCTCAGATGTAGGGCGAGGCGGAGCCAGCCCTCGGGGGTCGGGCGAGGCGGAGGTAGCCCTCAGGGGTCGGGTGAGGCGGAGCCAACCTTTGGAGGGTGGACGAGATGGAGTTAACCCTCGGTCATTGGGCAAGAGGTGCAGTCGCGTTCTTGTCTGTTCGGAAGCATCAACGTTTGATGGTTATTAGCTCCTCCTCTTTGGGTACCCTAGTATTTGGTCCCTGACAGTAGCCCCCAAGCCCCCGGGTGATTCGGATAGAATCGCCCGGGGGGTGATTTGACTTGCCAGAGGGTGCGCGCAAGCGTACCCGACGGGTGTAGCTCCCGTGCCCCTGGGTGATTCGGATAGAATCGCCCGGGGGGTGATTCGACTTGCTAGAGGGTGCGCGCGAGCGCACCCGATAGGTGTAGCCTCTGAGCCCCTGGGTGATTTGGATAGAATCACCTAGGGGGTGATTTGACTTGCCAGAGGGTGCATGCGAGCACACCCGACGAGTGTAGCCCCCGAGCCCCTGGGTGATTCGGATAGAATCGCCCGGGGGTGATTCAACTTGCTAGAGGGTGCATGCGAGCGCACCCGACGGGTGTAGCCCCCGAGCCCCTGGGTGATTCGGATAGAATCACCTGGGGGTGATTCGACTTGCCAGAGGGTGCGCGCGAGCGCACCCATCGGTTGTAGCCCCTGAGCCCCTGGGTGATTCGGATAGAATTGCCTGGGGGTGATTCGGACCCTTCGCGGGTATGGCTGTGAGATTTGGTGGTTTGTTTAGCCAGACAGTTTGATTGGGGTCCCGATATCCCATTCATGGAGATCCCGTCAGGGAAAGCCTGGCTGAGACTTAATCATGGGCTGAGGTGCCCGTGGCGCTCGTGTGCCTGGCCGCTTGCCGCTTGTGGGGCCTAGCTCTTTCCACCCTTTTGTCGTAGGGGTGTTTGGGCCAGCCATCAAAACTGTTGATGGGCCAGCCCTCGAGCTCCTGGGCCCAGGTGGGCCAGAGAAACGCTTCTTGACCCGTATCCCTTTTGCTAGTAAAGAGTCCTAGTCCGCCCAGGGAGGCGAAACATCTGGCGTGTCTTCGGAGGGAAAGGATAGGGATTGCGGGCGCATATCCCGCAACGTGATGTGGTGGCGGATCGTGGTAGGCACGGAGATCCAGGCGGTCGGTTGCCTTCCTCACATCCGTCGCCCCTATAAAACCAAAGGGTTCGCCCCCAGGGTTTCGTAGTTTGCCTCCTTGCCTTTGCATCTGTAACCTCCACCGCCAATCACCTAATCCTCCTGCATCCACATCTCAGCCATCGTCGAATTCGCATCCACCCACCCCAATCCCCCAATGGAGCTGTGGTGCCACTTTGATATCACCCTCCAGCGTCTGGAGGGCCTTGTTCGCTGTGGTCTTCTTTGCGTGTGGACTACCGCTGAGGAGTGGTGGCTGCCTGGTGATGAGGACGTGCCATCGCCGCCCGACGGCTACATCGTGTCCTTCGCTCACTTCCACGAGCGGGGATTCGTCACCCCTGCCCACAAGTTTCTTCGGGGATTGCTGCACTACTACAAGGTAGAGCTGCAACACCTTAATCCCAATGGAATCCAGCACATTGCAGCGTTCATCGCCCTGTGTGAGGGATTCCTGGGGATTAGCCCCCACTTCAACCTATGGCGGTACTTCTTCGCCGTCACCCTCCTGAAGAAGCGAGAGAAGAAGCAGGAGCTGAGCGTGCCGATGGGATGCGCCGGCATTTAGCTCCACAACAACTGGGTCAATGAGTACCCGCCGATGTGTCTGTTGACCTCCAACAAGGGGTGGCATTCGCATTGGTTCTACATCAAGAAGGACGTAGCCGCCCCTTTGCCAGAGTTCACCGGGCGCCTCATCGAAGAGGTCCTAGAATCATGGAGGAAGTGGGGAGTCTCGAAGAAAGACAAGAAGAGAATCTAGGACCATCTCGCCGCCATCTGAATCCTAAAGGAGAGGGGTGTGAAGGGGTCGGGGATCATCGATGCCTACCATACGTGGAGAGTGGCACCACTGATGTGGCGTGCGCTTCCCGTGCACATGATGGCGCCTGGGGCATCACTCAACGGGACGGCGCTCGTCGAGGGAGCGCTCTCCCCCTCCAAAGTGGCGCAGTGCATCAAGGAGGCGATGGAGCCTCCGCGGGACGACGCTGGCGCTGTCCTTGAGTTTGTGTATCCAGTGCTGGGGCACCCCCCAATGCGGCTAGAACCGGGGTACATCACCTTCGTAAGTTTTCTTTCCTCGTGCATCCTTTTTAATTGAACTCCCGACCCCTTGATGCTGATATTGAGATAGGGGGAGCAGCCAAAGAAATTCGTCCTTAGGGATCATCCGGCTCCGCTGCCGCAGGACCCGTTCATGGCAGCGGCCAACCGCGCTGAGGCTGAGCGGCAGCGGAAGGCGAAGGAGGACGATAGGAGGAAGAAGAAGTAGAAGCTGTGGGCACGGGAGTGAGGGGAGGACACAGACAGTGATGATGATGACGACGAGGAAGATGACAAGGTAGTTGCCGACATCGAGTGGGATGACCTGGAGAGCGAGGATACACTAATAGGTGTCCACTCGTCCATGCAGGGACCCTTCCCATTTCATGCGGGGGGAAGTGAGTGTATGAGGCCGGCGGAGACAGGCCGAACCATCGACCCATCCTCAGAACAAGTAGGGGTGGGCGGTTCTGCCGCTGCGCCCAAGGTGCCAGCAGAGGGGGGCGGCCCCGCTGCCGTGCCTCAAGAGCCAGCGGGGGTGGGCGGATCCGCTGCCGTGCCCCAAGAGCTAGCGGGGGTGGCCGGATCCGCCGTAGCGCCCCAAGAGCCAGCGGGGGCGGGCAGATCCACCACCAAGCCCGAGGTGCCGAGGGAGGGGAGTGGCTCCGCCGCCATGCCCCCAAATGGAAGGGAGGCGAGCCCCTCGTCTCGGGAGCAGGGGGTGTGCTCAAAACTGCCCTGTTCCGAGGAGGTGGAGCAGGGACTTGGGGGTTCGTCCCCCAAACGTATCCAACATCCAACAGCACCAATGTAAGTCCTCAACTCCCCTGTTTTCTCTGTTTTTAGCATGACTCACGCCTTTTGTTTCTTGCAGCGTCCTGAGACAGGGCCACTCTTTAGTGCTGGTGCCCAAGAAGAGTGTCTCCATTTAGGCGAGATGGCGGCCGTCGCCTGACGTCGCTCCCATTTTGGGCAAAACCAGAGCCGACGTCATAGCCTCGTCGGTCGGTCAGGCGCCACCCATGGTGGTGCCCATGCCCTCGGTGGGTCAAGCGGACACCAGGGCTGAAGGAGTGCCCTTGGAGATCGCCGAGCAATCAGAGACGGAGGTGATTCCGCTGCCAACGTGGGAGTGGACGGGGCTGCCGCTCGCACTTGTGGCACCGACTGTGGAGGGCGTGATGCCGCCGGTCGAGGCCCTGCCGCCACAAGCTGCGGTGGTGCTCGAGGATGCGACATGATCCGTGCCACCGGCAGCCCAAGTGACGGCGCCCGACATAGGCTGGACAGAGGGGGACACTGCCAAGGGGTCCCAGGCGTCGTGGTGGTGGTGGAGAGGACCAGAGGGGAGTCACCCTTGGCCTTGATGTCAGGGGGCAGCCACTCACCCACGCGGGATGAGCCACTGCTCCAGTGGATGGATCCGCAAGACCCGACATCGATACTCTTCTCGCTCGACAATGCTACTAAGAGCATAGAGCGGGAGAGTCTCAATGAGGGGATCTCGGCCATGCTAGAAGCTCTAAACCAGGCTAGGGGCATCCTACATGACGTCGTCATTCCTACTGGCTGGGTATTCACTTAATCTCTCCTCTCACTTTCTTCTTTCTTCATATATTTTGTGTTTTGACATTGATCTTCTTTCAGTCCCTTATCGCTCATAGCTGGGAGAAATCCCAGTTCCTTCATGAGTAGAAGGAGAAATGGGACCGCCTCGCTGAAGAGGCCCGATTGCACGGGGATGTGAGCGCCCAGCTTGCTATCGCCCAACAGAGGGTGGCCGAGCTGACTCCCCTGGCCGAGGAGGCAGCCAGTCTCCGGCTGTGGGAGGCCAAGGCCCGTCGAGACATGGAGGAGGCCGAGAAGGCGTTTGAGGAACTATTGGCGAGGGCACGGTAGGATGAGGAGGAGGCCGCCAGGGTCCGGAAGGAGCAAGACGAGCTGCTCTAGAGGGACGTCGAGGCCCGCCAGCGGATCCTCGACCTCCTGGCCGAGGCAGAGAAGGAGCAGGAGCTCAAGCTCGGAGCCGAGGAGAGGTTCGTGGCCCTACAGTAGAGGGTGAACCTAGATGCCGAGGCGGTTACCCCGGTTGCGCAGGGAGCAAGACGAGCTACGCAGGCCATGGAGAGGCTTCACTTGGAGCATGGCACGGCCCACGGGGAGTGTGACTAGGCCGTCCGAGAGCGTGACGAGGCACAGTAGAGGATCAACTCCCTCCAAGCCGAGCTTGGAACTGTGACAACCCAGAGGCTGGAGGCTGAGAGCATCTCCGCCGGGCTGGTCACGGAGCTTGCCGAGGCGCAGAGGATCCTTTAGGGCGGAGAGCAATGAGCATGATCTCCTATGCGCTACCCTCGGGGTGGTCTACGATGACCTGGAGATGGCGTGGTCGGAGGGGTCTAGCTCGCTTGTGGCCCATGCTGTAGATATCACGGCACGGGTGCGCCAGCTCAAGAGGGAAGCTCTTCGCTCCGGGATCACCCAAGCCTTCACCATCGCCCGCTCCCACTACGCCAATAGTATTGACTTGGAGACAATGAGCCTTGGCTTCGCGCTGGCTACAAAGCCTCCGATCTAGATGAGATAGAGAAGGCGGTGGCTCCTGTCGTGCGGAACCTGGCGGACAAAGTTGAAGACATAGTTCTCCCCCAGAGGGGATAGTTAGTCATATAGGTCGGATGAATTCGGACAAACGTCATTGTACTCTATGGACAATTGCCGATCCTTACATATCATAAGAACAAATTCGTAACTTCATTATTTTGTTTTGTTTGATTGAATTTGTTTCCTTCCCTTTTTGTATGCAAAATGAGAAGGCTCACATATTCCGACCCTTCCGTTCGTTAATACCACAGGGCCCGAGGTGTAAGGGGAAAGCTTCGATCGCCCTGGTGAGCAAAGACACCATAGACGTCGAGGCGTATGTGTTTTGCAGTTCAACCAGGCATGATCGATCATTTGTTTCCACAAACCTTGTCACTATGCTTAGCGTGAAGAAGAGGTCTGACACGGCGACTATTTTAGAAAAGGTATACTTATACCTTTATCAGCCCTCGAGTGAGATCTGTCCCTTTGCCATTGCTAGGGTCAGATGTCATTGAAAATCGAGGGGAGGATAGCAAAACTTAGGAGAATGCATCTCTTGTATTCGCACGTACCCTCTTCCTAGGATCTTAGTTATCATTCTGCGACCGTGCGTTAGGTCTCCTTGTAAGTCCAACCTTCCATGGCTGTCCCCCTGTCCGCAGTTTCCGCAACCGGAGGGGTTGAGTTAACATAACTTGCCTTGATGGCTTGAGTGACGCGCTCGATGAGCCCATTGACAGGCATGTTTGAACAGAATTCAGTTCTGTCGCTTGTAACATGGTTGGCAAAGCCCTCGAGGGGCATTCCGTTGCTCCTTAACCCGCCTTCCAACAGATTCCCCCTCAATGGGGAGTCTATGGGCTCGGCTGGAGGTTTGGATCGAACGAGAAGGTTGAGATGACCTTGTTCGCTTCTAAGCGGGACAGGCACAGGATGCTGAGGTTCATCAGCATTTTCCCTCCTGGTTCTTTATTCGACACGAGGCAGACTTGGGCCCTCCACGAGCCGGCCTTCGAACTTCGGTCTTTCTATCTAGGATCGGGCGGCCTGAGCCCTCGAGCCCTGTGGGGTTCCACAGGGGTCGGCCGTGATTCATGCGTCACCCCATCCTTGGTTTCCGCAACCAGAGGGGCTAAGCTAACGACACTTGCCTCGACGGCTCAAGTGTCGCGCTCGGTGAGCTCACTAATGGGCATGTTCAAGTGGAATCTGGGGCCATCATCCGCTGACGGGGTTGGTTGAGCCCTCAAGTGGCATTCCACTACTTCTTAACCCACCTCCCGGCAGATGCCTGAGCTGTTCGATAGGCTCGGGTCGCCCGTTGGCGTCTCCTCGATGGAGATTCTGTGGGCTTGGCTCGAGGTTAGAATCGAACGAGAAAGGTCGAGATGTCCCTATCCGCTCCTGAGCGGGGTCGGGCAAGGCCGTTGGGACCCATCTCAGTTTTTCTCCCTGGCTCTATTTGGCACGAGGCGGCCTTGAGCCCTTCGTGGGCCGGCCTTCGAACCTTGGACGATCGCCGTTCATATCAAATGAGACGACTACCACTTCGTGACACGACGCGAAGCATTATGATGCGGCAATCGCATGTGTAATGCTTGGATGTATGGGATGATTGAATGGATGAATGTATGAATGATCATAGTTTAAGAAAAAACAGGGGTCGGTAATGTTACCTCGATGGCACGAGTGACGGGTTCTGGGAGCTCTTTACCAGATATGTCCATGCGGGGTTCGGGTCTGACGTCTGGCAAAACTTGCGTGGGCCTCCCATTCTTCTGTTTCTATCTGTAGACAGCGGCCCGAGCCATTCGATCGATTTGGGCGCCTTACAACCTCTCCTTGATGGAGATTCTGTAGGTAGGCCCCTCCAAATCCTTCCCGAGAAGGTGGAGGTTAAGGTTTGGAGTGCGGAGACAAAGACTTTGATCATGCTGGTGGACAAAAACGCCTTAGCCACTGGGGCATAGGGTCCTAGCGGTCTGACCCGGCTTACTCAAAGTTTGCGCCCGCACACCACGCCTATAGTTTTTTAAACGTAAGGAGGGGCTGGGCAAAGAGAATGTCTAGTGAATAGACATGCCTGCCCCTGAGCAATTTCCGACCCTCTGCCGTCGCTAGGGTCGGAGGCTTGGTAATGAAATTAATACGTAAAGTAAGCAAGTGAGGATGCTTATCTTTTGGCAGCGGTCTTGAGCCATCCGATCGACCTGGGCACCGGTTTTACCTCGATGGTAAGAGTGATGGGTTCGGAAAGCCTCCCCTAGATATGAGCATGATCCTGCTTGCTCCTTATTCGTTTCTCGTTAGTGGCCAAGCCGTCCGATCAACTCGCGTTACCTATTGAGATAAGAATTCCCTGTGGAAATAGAGGATGAGAACATCCCACGCAAGAATTTAGTTAGGTGGATAAGCCAAGCGTCGAATTTGTGCAAAATGGACGAGCTCTTCGTTATAACAAATAGCTTTTTAGCTTTTTCCCCTCTTTTTGTAAAAGAGGTTTTAGTGCATTCCGACCCTTCCCATAGTTAAGGTCATAAAAGCTCGGAGTGCGGGTGAGCTAGCTCTGAACATGCTGGTGAGCAAAGGCGTCATAGCTGCTGGGGCGTAGGTTTCTCATAGTCCGCCCAGTTTTACTCAGAGCTTGTTCCCGAAAACCCAGCTCCTTGGACTTAACATGAGAGAAGGGGGTAGGCATAGAGAATTTTTGCAGGATAAATGTACTTATATCATCCCCCGAGTGAGGCCCGACCCCCTGCTATTTGCTGGGATCGAATGTCATGAAGGATCGGGGAGTTTTGATAATGAAACTAATAAGTAAAAAGTGTGCGTTTATTAGGGGTAAAAGCGATGTAGCTACTCGATGTTCCTGGCATTGGTGAAGACCTCGCCATCGATGGTTTTTAGCTTGTAGGCGCCTGGCCGGAGTACCTCCATGATGACGTACGGTCCCTTCCATGGTGGGGAGAGCTTGTGGTGGTCCTTGTTGCTCTGGATGAGGCAGAGAACTAGGTCCCCAACGTTGAAGGCCCAACCCCGCACTCGTTGGCTCTGGTACCATCGCAACGCCTGCTGGTACTTGGCTGAGTGGAGGAGGGCGATGTCGTGAGCTTTGTCCAGCTGGTCCATGGCATCTTCGAGGGATGCCTTGGCTCCCTGTTCATCGTATGCCCTAATCCTTGGCACTCCATAGTCGAGGTCGGTTGGGAGGATGGCCTCGGAGCCATAGACCATGAAAAAGGGTGTGTAGCCGGTGGCTCGACTAGGGGTTGTCCTCAGGCACCAGAGCACTGAAGGAAGTTCGGTGACCCAGCGTGCACTGAATTTGTTCAACCGATTGAAGATCCTAGGCTTGAGGCCTTGTAGGACCATGCCGTTTGTGCATTCTACCTGCCCGTTCGTCCGGGGGTGCGCTACGGAGGCCCAGTCGACATGGATGTGAAGTTCATCGCAAATCAGAGGAATTTCTTTCTAGTGAATTGCGTGCCATTGTCTGTGATAATGGAGTTTGGGACTCCGAAGTGATGGATGATGTCGAGGAAGAACAACACGGCCTGCTCGGATTTGATCGCAGGAGATCGGTCGAGCTTCTATCCACTTGGTAAATTTGTCTATGGTGACAACCAAGTGGGTGTGGCCCCCGGGCGCTTTTTTGAGAGGTCCAACCAGATCGAGCCCCCAGACCACGAATGGCCAGGTGATGGGCATCATCTGGAGCCTTGGGACCGGTAGGTGAGTCTACCGAGCATAGTACTGGCACCCTTCGCAGGTGCTATCGATCTGCTCAGGCATCAGCTACAGCGGTGGGCCAGTAGAAGCCCTGTCGGAATGCATTTTCGACTAGGGTTCTAGGGCGCGGCATGGTGACCGCAGACTCCACCATGGATATCGCTCAACAAATGCTTCCCTATGTTCGAAGGAGATGCAGCGCTGTAGGATCCCGGTGTAGCTTCGCTTGTAGAGTTCGCCCTCCACAAGAACAAAGGACTTGGCACGACGTGCGAGCCATCGAGCCTTCGTCCTGTCTGTCGGTAGTGTGTCACGGAGGAGGTAGTCGAGGTAGAGGCTTCCTCTAGTCGATCAGAGGGTTGGGCTCTGTCATTGGGTCTTCTTTGAGCTCCATGACTTCGGGGCCGGATGGAGCCGTCGTTTGGTCAGCCCCCGGGCCTAGATTGGTCAGACCATCACCACCATATTTTGACTCCTCGTAGCGAACCGAGGGCTTGTGCTGGTCGCTGGCGAAGATGCCAGTTGGCACCAGCTCTCGGCCAGACGCTGCTTTCGCAAGTGCGTCGGCCGCCTCGTTGAGACACCTCGAGATGTGGTTGAGCTCAAGGCCATCGAACTTGTCTTCCAACTGGCAGACTTCTTGGCAGTCGTGGCCATCTTGACGTCGTGGCTATTTGACCTCCTTCATAACCTAGTCAACGACCAGCTAGGAATCTCCTTGAATGTCGAGGCATCGGACGTTGAACTCGATGGCAATGCGTAGGCCGTTGATGAGCGCCTCATACTCAGCCACATTGTTGGAGGAGAGGAAATGGAGATAGACCATGTACCTCATGCATACCCTGAGGGGCGACACGAAGACCAGCCCCGCGCCAGTGCCCTTCTTCATCAGCGATTCATCGAAGTACATCGTCCAGTACTCTTGATCGACGACCGCCGGTGGTATTTGGACCTCGGTCCATTCTGCGACAAAATCAGCTAACACCTAGGACTTGATAGCCATGCGGGAGGCATACATAATGCCCCGACCCATCAGCTTGAGCGCCCATTTCATGGTTCTTCCCGTGGCATCCTGGTTTTGGATGACCTCACCGAGGGGGAAGGATGTCACGACCGTCACCAGATGTGACTCAAAGTACTGGCGTAGCTTCCTCCTGGTGATGAGGACAACATACATAAGCTTCTAGATTTGGGGGTAGCGGGTTTTTGAGTCGGATAGGACCTCACTGATGAAGTACACAGGGCGCTGTACTTTGAGGGTGTGCCCCTCTTCTTCCCGCTCTACTACCAGGGCGGCGCTGACCACTTGTGTGGTGGCCACGATGTAGAGCAGAAGGGGTTCTCCCTCGATAGGAGGAACCAGGATCAGGGCCTTTGTTTGGAGCCGCTTAACCATGTTAGGTGCTTCCTGGGCCTTGGATGTCCATTTGAAGTGACCAGCCTTCTTCAGAAGTCAATAAATTGGGAGACCTCGTTCACCGAGGTGTGAGATGAAGCGTCTGAGTGCGGCGAGGCACCCTATAACTCGCTGTACCCCCTTTATGTTCTGAATCAGGCCCATCCTTGTGATGACTAAGATCTTCTCTGGGTTGGCTTCGATGCCACGCTCGGAGACGATAAAACCAAGCAGCATGCCCCTCGGGACCCCAAAAACACACTTCTCGGGATTGAGTTTGATGCCGTTCGCTCAGAGTTTTGCAAAGGTCTGCTCAAGATCGACTATGAGGTGGTCAGTCCGTTTGGATTTAACCATGACGTCGTCAATGTAGGCCTCAACGGTCCACCCGATGAGGTCCCCGAAGCACTTGAGCATACAGCGCTGGTACGTAGCCCCAGCGTTCTTCAGACCGAATGGCATTGTGATGTAGCAGAATGATCCGAAGGGGGTGATGAAAGATGTCGTGAGCTAGTCGGACTCTTTCATCGCAATTTGATGGTACCCGGAGTACGCATCAAGGAAGCAGAGGGTTTCACACCTCGAGGTAGAGTCAACTATCTGGTCTATGCGCGGCAAAGGAAGCGGATCCTTTGGGCATGCTTTGTTGAGACCCATATAGTCAACACACATCCTCCATTTCCCACTCTTCTTTCATATAAGAACGAGATTGGCTAACCACTCTGGGTGGTACACTTCCTTGATGAATCTAGCCACTAAAAGTTTTGCGATCTCCTCACCGATGGTCCTGCATTTCCCCTCATTGAAGCGATGTAGGTGTTGTTTCACCGGCTTAGAGCCTAGGCGGATCTTTAGGGCATGCTCGATGACTTCCCTTGGAATGCCTGACATGTTCGAGGGTTTCCACGTGAAGATGTCTTTGTTGGCGCGGAGGAAGCTAATGAGCGCGCTTTCCTATTCGGAGGAGAGCGTGGTACCAATGCGCATCGTTTTTCCCTCGGTGCTCCCAGGGTCTATGAGGAACTCCTTAGAGCCTTCTGCTGGCTCGAAGGTCTTGGTCGACCTTTTGGGGTCGGGCGCTTCTTCGGTGACCTCTTTTCTGATGTCCATGAGCTCTCCGGAGGCTATGATTGCTGCGGCGTGATCGCAGCACTCGACTTCACACTCATAGGCACGCTGAAAGGTTGTGCCAATGGTGATGACCCCACCTGGGCCCGGCATCTTTAGCTTGAGGTAAGTGTAGTTGGGAACAGCCATGAACTTCGCGTAGCATGGTTGCCCCAGGATGGCATGGTAAGTTCCGTGGAACCCCACCACTTCAAAAGCAAGAGTCTCCATCCTATAGTTGGATGGACCCCCGAAGGTGATGGGCAGATCGATCTACCCAAGCGGCATGGCCTGCTTTCGAGGCACGATGTCATGAAAGGGTGCTCTAGTTGGCTAGATGCGCACTCGGTCAACGCCCATAGCGTCGAGCGTCTCGGCGTACATGATGTTGAGGCCGCTGCCTCCATCCATCAGTACTTTGGTGAGCCGCTTCATGCCGACGATTGGGTCGACCACAAACGAGTATCTCCCTGGCTGCGGGACGCTCTCCGAGTGATCGGTTCAATCAAAGGTTATAGCGGACTCCGACCACCGGAGGAAGGTAGGCATGGCCGATTTGGTCGCATAGACCTCACGGCCCGCGATCTTCTGGCTGCGCTTGGAGTCATAAGCCTCTGATCCTCCGAAGATCACGAGGCAGCCATCTGGTGTTGGAAAGCCGTCATTCCCCTTTGTTGGAGCCTCCAGACAAGAACCGCTTCATGAGGGCACAGTCTTTGTACAGATGCTTGACAGGGAAGGCATGGTTTGGGCATGGCCCCTCAAGTAGTTTTTCGAAGTGGTTTGGAGTGTCCTCCGTGGGCTTCCGACCACCCCTGCGGTCAGCGGCGGCCACGAGAGAGCGCTCGCGCCGCTGCTTCTTATTCTTCTTTTTGTCGGGACGGTTGGAGTTGCCTTCGCCAGCGTCCTTGTCCTGCCTCGCCTTGCCATTGAGGCGATCGAAGATTGCTCCGACTGCTTCTTCGCCCAAGTCGTGGTTGGTGGTGATGTCAAGGAGTTCCTTGGTGGTTCACAGGCCCTTGTGTCCCAGCTTATGAACCAGAGACTCGCATGTGGTCCCGGACAAGAAAGCTCCTATAACGTCAGTGTCGGCGACGTTAGGCAGCGCATTGCATTGCCGTGAGAAGCACCGGATGTACCCACGCAGGGTTTCTCCGGCCTTTTGCCAACAGTTCTTGAGGTCCCATGGGTTTTCAGGGCACTTATATGTGCCCTAGAAGTTTCCCACAAAGATCTCCTTAAGGTCTGCCCAACTTTGGATTCTGTTGGACGGAAGGTGTTCCAACCATGTTCATGCCGAATCGGCTAAGAACAATGGAAGGTTGCGGATAATGAAATTGTTATTATCCGCACCACCTGCTTGGCAGGCAAGTCGATAGTCTTTGAGCCATAGTCCAGGGTTTGTTTCCCAGAGTACTTCAGGATATTGGTTCGTGGTTGGTACCTTGGTGGGAAGGCAGCGTTGAGGATGTGTCGGTCGAAGACCTGAGGCCCCGGTAGTAGCGTCCGCCATGACAAGGGTGATAGCCATGTCTGGTTCCCTCTCTTGGGTCATCATAAGCGCGTCTGTGGGAGTCGAGGGTGTTGCGCGCGTCATGGTTGCGATTGAGACGCTGACACACCGAGACCGCGGTGTGCTGCCTATTTTCTTGTGGCTCCTGGTGGACCGACGCGTCCCTGCCGGGGCGCGCCGAGGGAGTGCGCTGGCTGGCGTCGAGCTCGCATCATCGAGACAATGAGCTTTCGGCCTGCTGCACCACCGCACGCTCGAGCAGCGTGCGAATCTCATGGTGGGCCCGATGATCCTCGAGCGTTGCTGCCTCTAGAAGACCATGGAGCAAGGCCGCCGCAGCGGCGATGTTTTGGCTTGCCCGAGCGAAGCGAGGGAGGGCTTCATCGTCGGCGATGATCCTTCGGTTTACGTCGTGGGCCATGGTGCGTGCGCGCCCACCGTCTCCTTGACGCTCGATCTCTCGATCGAGCTCTGTGCATTCCCGCTCAAGCTGGAGTCATGCTTCCTTGATCTCTTAGTGTTGGGCCTTCAGCTGCTCAATCCCCAAGCGAGGCGGGGCCGCTGTCTCCCCCTCGGCCTCATTGTTGAGGTCATTCACCGGGGTAGCCTCCTCCTCGGAGATGCTTTCGACGTGTCCCCCAGGGATACCCATCATGAAGCATTCACGAGAGGGGGGATAGCTCCCTCTTCTAGAGTCAGAGCCAGAGGGCGATTCCGGCTCCTCTGCAAGGAGGTCATGGAATGATTCCGCGACGTGTTCGATCACCCCCATGAACTCGTTGTTCGCGGGGGAAGGGATCATGCGCTGGGCCACAAGGTGGCCAACGGTCTCTGCAGCGTTGCAGAGACCAAACGGGAGCACCATCGTGGCGCTCCGGATGATGTATTCCGGGGAGAACGGCTCTCCTTCGGTAAGCCGTAGCTCCTTGAGCATCTTGGTGATCGCGTCGAGGCCGGTGGAGTGGAAGGGTTGAACGACGATGGGTGCCCGTGCCAGTTCTCCCTCCACCATGACGATGAAGTCTAGGTCCCTGAAGTGCACGTGTGCACCCGGGACCCAGCTAATTCCGTGGATAGCCATCTGCGGCCTGATGTTAATGTCGGAACACGCAAAGTCCCCTACCTGGCACGCCAACTGTCGGTGTTTCGAGTAAACACCAATGAGTAAATTTGTATTATTGTGCGTCTGAACCGGATGGTGTGCTAAAAAGACACAAGGTTTATACGGGTTCAGGTAGAATGTCCCTACGTCCAGTTCGTGGTAGCTGCTCGTGTTATTTGCACTGAAAAGTTCATAGTAGGGGGTACAGACTGGCGAGAGAAGGATAGGTCCCAAGTCTCTGATGGAATAGTCGAATGGGCGCTGAGAGCTTGGTTGCTGCTCAACTGTGTGATGTGATGTGTGGTCTCTTGAATCGATCTGTCCCCTTAGTAAGGTGTCCTGCCTCTCCTTTTATAGACCAAGGGGAAGCAGGGATTACAGATGAGAGAAAGAAGAAAAACCAGAGGCCAAGGAGGTCCTTCAAAGATGCTGGGTCTTCCTTTTCTTCTAAACGAGCCCCGCTGACACAACAGATGGTGCCAGGGATAGCTCCATGCTGGGTGCATGTCCACTGATCCTGATAGGGCAGTCCTCTGGCTTTGTTAGCAAGTGGTCACGTCCCATCCCGCCCCGGCGGGTGGCGCGACGGACCAGGGTGCTGAACCGCGGCCCTACGAGGAGCAGACAGCGCAGTGACCCCACGCCCGTTACTGTAGATGATGTGAGTTTCCTCCTGGACCGTAGTGGTTGTCGTATGCTTCCGTCAGGATCCGTGCCCGAGGGCAAATGCCGGCGCCCATAACACTGTAAGACAAATGTCGGCACCCACAACACTGTTCGGGCTCTGATATGCCTGGAAGGGCTTAAAGCGCACGTCTTGTCATATCCTGACGGTACTTTCCTGTAGGCATGCAGGGTATGGTCCTCGGTATTGCGGTTGACTTGAGTGCCCCGCTTATCTGTGTGTGTAGTTATGAAGGAGCAGCGCGCAATCGTCGGGCGAGGCGGAGTCTGCCCTCAGACGTCGGGCGAGGCGGAGCCAGCCCCCGGGGGTCGGGCGAGGCGGAGTCTGCCCTCAGATGTAGGGCGAGGCGGACCCAGCCCTCGGACGTCGGACGAGGCGGAGGCAGCCCTCAGGGATCGGGCGAGGCGGAGCCAACCTTTGGGGGGCGGACGAGACGGAGTTAACCCTCGGTTGTTGGGCAAGAGGTGTAGTCGCGTTCTTGTCTGTTCGGAAGCATCAACGTTTGATGGTTATTAGCTCCTTCTCTTTGGGTACCCCAGTATTTGGTCCCCGACAGTGGCCGTGCAAGGCGGCCTGTGGAAGGGAGGTCATGCTTTGCTGTCAGAAATGCAGTGCCAGTGCGCCGGCTCTTCAGAACATTGTCAAGAAGCTGATCAAGACTGAGTGAGAAAATAGTGTTGCTCTGCTGATAGATGCCAGAGTTCTTGTTACCAATATACACATTGAGTCTTTATTAGTGCTATTAGATCTGTAAGTTTTTGTTCGTGAATCATCAGTGGTTGGACTGGGTGCACAAACTACCGCCTAATTTCTGCTTGAATGCTTTGTACTGTACGTACCAGATCTGAATGAGTGTATGGTGTTGGCAATAGCTTGGCAATGCTTCTTTGCTCTCGTAGCAGAGCATGGTTTACATAAGTTATTATCCGATACTGGGGCTGTCGTAAAAAAAATTAGGACAAAGCCTAGGGCCTTTTCTTGCAAAAACTGATGATTATTCACGAACAATATGCATGTTCTTTATTTCTTTTAACACAGACGACTGTTATAACAAAAATTGCAATTATATCTAAGCTTCTCGAGGAAAAAAGAAAATCCTATATATTCAGAAGAAAGGAGGTAAGTTAAAAACAGAAATTAAGATCAGGACAACACATCTTTTTTTATTCCGATATCGTAAACGGTCACTCTCTCAATAAGTAGAAGTTTCTCTCATTACACGACCCATGTACAAGGGCTTTTCCCAGCGTTCTGTCATTCTGCGGTTACACGGCAACTAATAATAAAACAGCTAAACCTTAGAAAGGGTTGTCGGAACCCATATGTAGCCATGGGTATGCACATACCCCATCCTTGATAATAAAACAGCTAAACCTTAGAAAGGATTGTCGGAACCCATATGTAGCCATGGGTCTGCACATACCCCATCCTCTTGCTCAACTCGTCGACTTCCTGTGGTCCTCGGGTTCCCGGCTTGTATGGAACGAACTTCAGCTTGCCACCATCGATGTGGTGAAGTAAAGGAGTGAAGATTTCCCATGCAGCCTACGACCAACAAACACATGTCAAAACAAGTAATTCTCAAGGCAGCCCATTGCAAAGGAAGTACGTATGCATGGTCAATCACAAACCCTCAGTTCATCTCGGCGAACAAAGTGCTGCTGGTCTCCTCTTATACTGATGAAACATAGTTATCGGTAAGTATACCATGACTCAAGAAGAATTGTTTTATCCACAAAGTTTCAGAGAACTGAATGTGCTGGAAACAAATTTAGCACTAGGATGGGACTCTTAGTCATATAGCGGAAAGGATACTCACTCAGCAACAACAAAAAAGAGAAATCACCTGCAGCTATTCACATGGCAATTTCTCTATATGTGGGCTGAGAAATTGCATAACTGCTATTAGCAGCAACTATGGTAAAGCACCATCAGAAAACTTGAGGTTGCAGAAAAACTTGTGCTAGGAGAAACAAAAAAGAGAAATCACCATCTCCTTGCACAATTTCGTAACGAGGACACAGCTGATAGCTTCTTTCTGTCCTACCAAAAAGTGGTGCATCCGACACATGATGTGACTTATATGGACCTATATATTATTCTTTCATGATGTATTGATTTTGATGAAAACGAATGAATAACAATGACCCAAAATTTTACACACTCATGAAACTACATAGCATCTTGAATAGGACCAGTGTGATCAAATAGGCAAATGAAATTACAGTGGAACAAAATACAATGGGACCTATTTTCATACCTAAAACTAGTTTCTATCATTATAAAAAAACTTGTTTGATCAAAGTTTAGCTTACTAATTCGCCACATTCATAGTTTCAGATGTCAGTCAGTCTAGCACTAGCAGCCAATACACCAAGCAGAATCAAAGCTGTCCCAGTTCAGTGGTATTCGTTAACTAAAAAGCATCAACGAATTGGCAGTAATTACTCTAGGTCTAGGAAGGGACTAGTTAGAATTCAATTCCCAATCAGACAGCAGGGATGATGGAAACGGAACGCAGGCAAGAACTCACTCGACTGGTAATGCGAGAAGCGGTGCTGGATGGCGCGGAGCGTCTCGAGGTCATCCTATTCCTCGTCGGTGTTGTCGTTCAGCATGTGGCCGACGCCGTAGTACAGGACCGGACACCGTCCGAGAGGCTGAGTGCAGTAGGCAGTAGCCGTCAGTAACTCCCAGCGAAAGGACAAGCCAATCCGGGAACTATGGGGAAACAGCAGCAACGCGAGCGGCGGCGGCGGCGGAGGAGGCCAGGGAACACACAAACCGCCACCACCGCTGCCGCCCTGGAGCGTGCAGATCGGCGGCTTGGCGACGGTGGCCTGGATGTCCTGGCGCGAGGTCGGGAGCGCCGGCAAGAGCTAGGCGGCGGTGGCGGATGAGGAAGAGGTGGCCTGGATGAACCCTAGAAATAAAATATTGGGATTATCTAACTATACTATTAGAATTATTCATCCCAACTATATTGCTCAAGATAATATTCATCTAACTTTAGTACTTGAATCATACACCCTAATTATACTACCCAAAACATTTTTTTGTAATTATGCATTTACCCTTTTACCCTTCGTAAAAAAACTACGAAAAAAGAATTACCACTCCTCTATTTAGGGTCCTAATAATCTCCTCAATTTTGGTACTCCCATCGCCTCTCATCGTTTTATCATGTTCTGGGCGCACCGACCATAGACACACCTATCTTCTCTCGTCGCCTCTCCAACTATTGTAAAAAATTTCTAATCTAATTCAACAATAGGAATAATATATTTCCGCTAACTAAACCGGGTCCGTGTCTTCCATGCACATCCTGCAAACGTGGCCACGTAGAACTCCGATAGCCAAACATGTACCTCCGTGTGCACGCATATTTCTTCTTTCTTTATTTGTTTGCCTCTGATAGGCCGTGTAGCAATTGTGCTCTGATGGCGCGTGTAGCACTTGGGCATATCCTTTCTTGTTTGCCTTGCTAGTTCCCAAAAATACAACACGTATATATGTAGCAAATAAAAACAGTAGGCACATCGGAACTCCATAATGTATAGGTGACGTGCCTGATTCTTCCTCTCGGACTCGTCCTATTTCCTTTCTTTAATAACCATATGCATGTGTCGAGTTGTCTTTATCCACCGTATGCACACATGCAACGTTATAGCTGGCGTGCAATAATCGGAATTATCTGAACAAGGCTCTGTCCACCATTCTATCTTATTTAGGAGATTTTCTTTTTTTAACATCATCGGCCGATTCTTTTCTTTCAAGGAAAGCTTATTAAATTTTGATGTTAACATAGGCCCCCCGAGTTCAGAGTATGCCTTTTCATGCTTCGAACCACTTTGATCTGATGGTCTTCTTCTAAGGAGCTGTGGGGGTACGACCCCGCATACCCACGGCAGACTATATGGGCTGCACTCCTAGGGGCGGTCCAGCCCACAAGACGAAGACCTACGGTGCATGGCACTGCTCGGCGTGCACCGCAAGACATCAAGGGCGATATCCTGAAGAAACTACGAGATCTGTTAGAATACGTTCGATCCCATGATTCATGTAATCTGTTATTACTTTCCGGTTATCTCATAGATCTAACCGACTTGTAACCCTGCCCCCCAGACTATATAAGGCGGGCAGGGACACCCTCAAAACACACGCAATATCATACAAAGCCAATACAATCCAACATACCACAGGAGTAGGGTATTACGTCGCGCTGACGGCCCGAACCTGTCTAACTCTTGTGTCTCTGTTGCCTTCTTGTTCTTGATTACATGCATATCTACCGATCAATCTACCTTTGTGGGATACCCCTCGGAGGACTGCCGACGATATTCTGTCGACAGTTGGCACACTAGGTACGGATGTGCGTGTTGTTTCCATGATGAACAAGATGGTACGTTTTGCAGGCTCTTCATCATTCCCACAGCCTTGCCAGATCTTTACAGTCGGATCGATCTCCTGGGTCATCAATGCTGACGGAGACGGAGAGATCATTGAGTCAGTGCAGATCGATTCTGCGCCGACCACACCAACACCTGCAGATCCGATCTCGGAACCACCCCCGAGGTCGTCTCCACCACAACTCGCCGCCCGCTTCCCCGCTACTCGAGGAAGTAGATCGACAACGACGATCTGATCGCATCCATTAATCAGGTTGGCCAGAAGCTCACCGACTGCCTCTCCATCTCAGAATCGGCTCTGACCACTCTGGTTCAGCGCCGACCACTCTCCAATTCAGATCTATCGGAGGTTGATCTGGAAACTCTAGCGGTTACGGCCGCCATCCATCAAGATGCCCTAAGGGGCGAATTCGCCGACTAGGTGGGAGACATCTATCCTCTCGCCGATCCGATCGCCGACTAGCTCTCACCGACTATCAATATGCTGCAGATCGGTCAACGTCCCAAAGCGTCCCTCCACACCATCCTGGAGGAGAATTCAGACTCCGAGTCCCAGGGCTCTACGGAGACTGTCACCGAAACCACCGCCGTCCAACCTTCTTTCCCAACCTTCCGAGGAGGCGGGATTTTTAACGTCAGCGTCGACAGCCCTCCACGGGATGGAGAAACTGACGAGGACTGCGCCGCTCATGTCAATAGGAACGCCAACCATGTGCAACGCCGAGCGAACGAGGCCGCCATTGTGCTAGCCAAGACTGCTCGCAACGGAGAACAACTCGACTCACAAGGGAGCAGTGTTATTCTAAACGCTAAACGGTAAACAGTCGGTCACCTACCGTTTAGGCCATTATTCGGGCAAAACGGGTGTTTAAATGGGAAAGTGGTCGTTTAAACGGTCAAAACAACCGATTAAACAGAAACGGTGTACCACCGTGTAGCGATTAAATGGTGTGTAAACGGGCTAAACGGCCGTTTAGGCGAACAGTGCAAGGGTGGCCACTCCCACTCTGCCGCAACCTCGACGACGAGTTCGTCCGTGTCGATGGCCACGATGTCTACAAGACCCCAAGCGCCAACTTGGCCATGGCTGCTAATGTCGCCACCATGCTTAAAGCGGCGCACTGCCAGGTCAACGAGATCCGCCAGGATCAGAGACCTTCTTACTCGACAAGCTCGATTCGCCGCGCCAAGATCTAATCGCCACCCCAGTAGAAGCCGTTTCGCCGACCAGCATCGTGATGATGGACAACCCCTCCAGGGGGAGCTAGGGGGAGCCGTATCGACTACCCTCGCCAACATGACCAAAAAGTCGACCAAGACGTCCGAGTGCACATCAACAATCTCTGGGATGCGCGACGTCATATCGACGGGCGCCGTTTCTCTCGCCATGAAGAAGTACACCAGCATCAGGAATATGAGCAAGAATTCGGCAATCCGGATGCTGCCCTCTAGCCACTTAACACCGACAATACCGCTGATCACGATGGTGACGATCTCGAAGGGCCCCGAGCATTCACGAGGGCACTCCGAACACTCCAGTGACCCTGTGGTTTCAAAATCACTGGGGTCGAGCCCTATGAGGTGTGGATGAACCCCACACAGTGGCTACAAGCTTATGCCACTGTCGTGCGCGCCACCGGGGGAGATACCAGTGTCATGGCAAACTATCTTCCCATCATGCTCACGCCAACTGCAATGAACTGGCTCACGAGCCTTGCCCCAGATTCCATCGGATCCTGGGAACAGCTGAAGAAGGTCTTCACCGATAATTACATGGCTACATGTACTCGGCCGGGCACTAAGCACGATTTGAATCGCATCTACCAGAAACCCTCCGAGCTCCTCCGTAGATACATCAGATGTTTTTCTGAGATGAGGAATTCTATTCCCAACATCACGGAAGCAGAAGTCATCACCGCCTTCGTCTAAGGACTCCATCATCGAGACCTCCGCTCGAAGTTAAATCGCAAGCCACCAAAGGGGATTGGTGAGATGATCATGACCGCCGATCAGTATGCCGACGCCGAAGAGGCCGAAGTTCGCATCAATGAGGATGCGGGCACTCACCACTCAACTCGCCGTAGCGACGAGCGCCCCGACAAAGTACGCCACAGTGACCGCCGCTACGACGACCGCGGTCACCATCGGGACAATGGTCGTGATCGGCCGGAGGGGTCCAAGGTTGGTTAGTATCGCCGTCGCTGACTAGACAACATCATCGCCGCCATCAACAAACCTCGTGCCAAGCCAACTATGATGAGCAGTACAAAAAGATCCTCGAAGGCCCATGCCCCATCCACAAGAACAGCAAGCGTAAGATGAAGAACTGCCTTGGCTTGTCTAAGGAGTTCCAGGCCAAAAAGCCGGACGACGACAATGACGATGGAGCCAGAGGCCGCCGACCACCTGGGGACAACAACAACGCCTTCTAGGATCATGACAAAGTGGTCACCACTATCTTCGGGGGCCTCACCGCCACTGAGAGCAGAAGAGATCGGAAGCTCACCACCCGCTGGGTGCTTGTCGTCAACACAGAAGACGCTATCACCAACCCCAGCTACCGCCCCTGGTCTGAGGTCCCCATCACCTTCAGCTGGGCCGACCAGTGGGTGGACATCCCTTACATAGGGCGTTTCCCCCTTGTTCTTGATGCCACTATCAAGAAAGTACTATTTAGGAAAGTGCTCATCGACGGCGGAAGCGCCCTGAACCTCCTCTTCGCCGGAGCCCTAAAGGAGCTGGGCCTTGGAATAGAAGACCTCATTCCCTTTGACTCCTCCTTCTGGGGTGTGGTACCTGGCAGGGCATCTAAGCCGCTTGGATAGATCATCCTCCCGGTGCAATTCGGCACGGCTAGCAACTTCTACGTCGAGCACATCAACTTCTACATCGTCGACTTAAACACCGCCTACCATGCCATACTTGGTCAGCCAGCTCTGGCCAAGTTCATGGCCATACCTCACTATGCCTATCTAGTGTTGAAGATGCCTTCGCCTGTAGGAGTTCTGGCGTTGCGAGCCAACCTCTCCATCGCCTACGCCTACGAGACAGAGAGTCTTGCCCTCACCGAAGTCACCGACCTCTCCATCCAAATGGCTAGCGTGGTCACCGACGCCAAGACGGTGCCCGCCGATGACCTGGAGATCCCAGCGCTGGAGCCTCCTTGCACCTCCGCCAAATCTAAGGAAATGAAGGAGGTCGGCCTCGGCCTCGATGACCCCACCAAGATCGTCAAGATTGGGGCTCACCTCGACCCCAAATAGGAAAGCGCGCTCGTCTCCTTCCTATGTGCCAACGCTGACATGTTTGCTTGGAAACCTGCAGACATGCCGGGGGTACCATGGGAGAAGATTGAGCACTCCTTGAATGTCTCGCCGACCGCCAAACCGATCAAGTAGAAACTCCGACGATTCGCTCTAGACAAGAAGGAGGCTATTAGGGTAGAAATAAAATGGCTCCTAGCTACCGGATTTATTAAAGAAGTGTATCACCCTGAGTGGTTAGCAAACCCTGTTTTTGTTCAAAAAAAGAATAAAGAATGGAGAATGTGCGTTGATTACACTGATTTCAACAAGCACTGCCCTAAAGACCCCTTCGGTCTGCCTCGGATAGACGAGGTTGTAGACTCCACAGCCGGCTGCAAACTCCTCTCCTTCCTCAACTATTACTCTGGCTATCACCAGATATCCCTCAAAGAGGACGACCAGATCAAAACATCATTCATCACGCCATTCGGTGCGTATTGCTATACCACCATGTCCTTCGGACTCAAGAACGCTTACATCGACAATGTGGTCATCTAGATGTGCCTTGATCAACAGATAGGCCGCAATGTCGAAGCTTACATCGACGATGTGGTCGTCAAATCCAAAACTACCGACAATCTTATCGCCGACCTCGAAGAAACATTCGCCAACCTAAAAAGATATAGATGGAAGTTGAACCCTTCAAAGTGCATCTTTGGAGTTCCATCCAGCATACTCCTGGGCTACATCGTTAGCGCCCACGGTATTGAACCCAATCCTGACAAGGTCTCCGCCATTACCAATATGAAATGGCCAACCTGCGTAAAGGATATACAGAAGCTCACAGGGTGCATGGCTGCTCTCAGCCGCTTTATATCACGCCTCAGCGGAAAGGGACTACCGTTCTTCAAACTACTCAAGGCCTCCGAGCGCTTCTCCTGGTCGGAGGAGGCTAACACAGCTTTCGAGTAGCTCAAGTTGTTTCTAACGAAGCCTCCGATCATGACGGCGCCTCAACCAGATGAAACCCTACTGATCTACATCGCCACCACTTCTCGCGTCGTTAGCATAGCTATCATCATCGAGCACGAGGAAGCCAGACACGCCTATAAGGTACAACGTCTGGTCTACTTCATCAGCGAGGTTCTTAATGAGTCCAAAACTCATTACCCTCAAGTTCAAAAGTTGTTGTACACCATTCTGGTCATGTCGCGCAAGCTCTGCCATTACTTCGAGTACTACAAGATTGCCATGGTCACCGAGTTCCCTGTAGGGGACATCCTCTTCAACAAAGAGGCCAACGGCCGCATTACCAAGTGGGCTATCGAGCTCAGCACCTACTCCATAGAATTCAGAAGCAAGCCTACCATTAAGTCATAGGTGCTCGCTGACTTCATCATTGAGTGGACCGAGATCCAAGAGCCCATCCCCGTTGCTTGCCCCGAGCACTGGGTGATGTATTTCGACGGTGCCCTCAACATCAACAGTGCTGGTGCTGGCATTTTGTTCATTACTCCAACTAAGGTCAAGCTTCGATACGTCCTCTGGATTCATTTCCTGGCTTCCAACAATGCCGTGGAATACGAAGCATATCTCCACAGACTCCATATAGCCATCGAGCTCGGCGTCAAACGCCTCATGGTATACGGAGACTCCACGCTGGTCATCAACCAGGTCAACAAAGAATGGTTCTGTTCCAGTGAGAAGATGGATGCATACTACGCTAAGATCAGGAAACTCGAAGGGAAGTTCTACGGAATCGAGTGCCACCATATGGTACGAGACCAAAATCAGCTCGTCGACCACCTATCTAAGATAGGCTCTTCTTGCGCCTGGGGTCTTCATTCAAGACCTTTTTACGCCATCTATTAAGGAAGAGAAAGAAGTTCAAGAAATCCCCCCGCCGAGCAGCTGGTACTTGCAGTACCTTCGCCGGCCATAGATTGGAGGGAACAGTTCATCAAATACCTCACCAGCACCGACGTACCCGCTGACAAGACCGAAATTGAAAGCCTCATTCACCGTAGCAGGCATTACTTGCTGGTAGACAGGAACTTGATGAGGAAAAGTGCCAAGGAAGGAATGCTGCAGAAATGCATCACCCAAGAAGGAGTGAAACTACTTCTTGAAATTCACTCTGGTTCCTGTGGAAATCATGCGGCCTCCAGAAGCCTGGTCAACAAAGCTTTCCAAGCTAGTTTTTATTGGCCCACGGCCATCGCCGACACAGAAGACCTCATCCGATGTTGTTAAGGTTGTCAATTTTTCGCCAAGCAAATACACGTGCCGGCGCAAGAATTGTAGACCATCCCAGCTTCTTGGCCTTTTGTATGCTGGGGACTGGACATGATTGGGCCTTTCAAGCCTATGCCAGGCGGTTTTTGGTACGTATACATTGCCATTAACAAGTTCTCCAAGTGGATCAAATACAAGCCGCTTGTTTCAGCCACTGCAAAGAAGGCAGTCAAACTCTTCGAAGATATCATCCGTAGATTCGGTCTCCGGAATAGCATTATCACCGACCTCGGAACTACATTCACTGGGCACCATTTTTGTGACTTCTGCGAAGACCGATGCATCTCCATCAAATACGTCTCTGTTGCCCATCCTAGAGCCAACGGCCAGGTCGAACGGACAAACGGCATGATCCTCGATGCTCTCAAAAAGAGGCTATACCAGAAAGAGGAAAAGCATCTGGGCAGATGGCTCAAAGAGCTCCCAGCTGTAGTCTGGGGACTGCGCACTCAAGCTAGTCGCAACACCAGTGTGTCTCCATATTTTTTGGTCTATGGCTCAGTGGCCATACTTCCTACGGACATTGCCTTCCGAGCACCTAGGGTGGAACATTATAATGAAGAGCAAGCCACAGCTGTTCGGACAGAGGACATCAACAGAGCCAAAGAAGAACGCCTGATCACCAGCATCCACAAAGCCAAATACCTAGAAGGCTTGCGAAGATACTACAATCGCAATATCAAAGGTCGTTCATTTGCGGTCGGTGACCTCGTTCTCCATCGAAAGCAGAAAACCGAAGGGATGCACAAGATGTCCTCCCCCTAGGAAGGGCCTTACATAGTCAAAGAGGTTACCCGACTAGGGTCTTACTGGCTAACTGACATGGAAGGAGTCGTTATCCCCAATTCGTGGTACATCGAGCACCTTATAAGTTTTATGGCAGAACCTCCTAAATTAAAGGGCCCACATGCACCTGTCACTGTCCAATGACCTCTGATGACTATGCATATGTTCCTGGTAACTTAAGAAGACTGTTGGGTGTCCTCGGGGAACCCCGAATCATCCACGATTTCTGAGCAGGATCCCATTATAGAGTCATTGCAGTATTACAACAGTTTATTCAAATATATACATCAGAGTAAAATAGCGGAAGTCTTACAATAACTTAGTTTACAAAACAGTTGTTTCAAACCTTACCAACTAATTATGATTATTATTACAAACCATAGTAGTGGAGTGGCATTAGTAACATAATACCAAGCACACAATTAAAGTGCCCTGCCCAAGAGCCACACATTTACTTGTCGTCATCGATTTGAAAAACAGTCATGCAGCACGGTCCAAAGCAGACCTGCTCATGAGACTCACCTACAACAAGGGTTAAAGAACCCTGAGTACAAAAGTACTCAACAAGACTAAACTAAAGTAAAAACTGATAAGACTCAGGAATGCAGGCTTTGGGGATTCAAGGTATGGCTTTAGCAATAAACAAAGTTCTTTTGCGTAAAAGCTTTCTAACAAAATTCTTAACTTCAACATTTACATCTTCAAAAAGATCATATATAAAGCTGACATGATCCATATTGAGATCATGAAACTTCATATCCAACTCTTTCTCAAACCTTACTCAAGTTTCATTTATTAACTACGATGATGAACAGTGAGTTGAGTCTCCATGACCGAGGAGCAACGACGATTCGAACTGATTAAAACCCAGCTGGGGATTCCCAACCACACGACATATGCAGGTCCCTGACCTACATATACCAACCTACCCTCATATCCTCTAAAACAAGAACAGGTCCGCACCACCCGAGAGCACAGTACTCCACCAATCTAGCCCATTGCCACGTGGGTACATGCTACTCCCGCCATCTCTCCACTCCCAGTGCGCGAGTAGCCATTCTCATAATAGAATAGCCGAGTTAAGGCTTACCGGAGTATGTGGTCAGTACTACAAAGTCTCACCTCATGCAATTCAACAACGGACGGTTCTTAATCGACATAGGCGGAAAGAACCCGCTCACAAGACATCCATGTCCTGTGGCTCTCACACACCGAGTCCGCCCGGTCTAGATTTATTACTCCACATGCTCATATCTCATGATGACATAAATAACCGACCGTATCCAAAAATCCAATTTTTATCTCGCAGGTGACAGGTAATCACCCGACTTTCATCGTTCTAAGCATGGCTAAGCGTAAATAAGCATTTTCGAAGTAAAACTGGTAACAAGGTTGATATGGAAAAAAACAAGGTTGGTAATGCACCAATTAGGTTTTCACTCAACTCCTAATCACTTAATGCAGTATATAAAAGCAAAAGCAATATAATTTTGTAAAACATAAGGTAGGTTTAAATGTATCCGGGGCTTGCCTTGATTGTCGGAAAAGTCAGGTTCCAGAGATGTTCCACAGATATCAAACCCGACCTCAACAGGCGAATTAACTTTCTCAACAACTTGATTGACTACGATGTTCTCACTTTCGTTCACTACACGTAGTAACAATGCCATGTTTAATATGATGCGAGATATAAAACATGATGCTTGACGATGGATGCAAAAGTTAATAACTTGAATACAACTTTCCTTCGGGGTACAGTTACAAGCCAAAAACTAACTAAACCTTTTTCATACACTCAAACACTTACTTTAAGTACCAAGAATTATTTTATACTAATGACCCAAGGTCATCACTCAATCCAAAATTCAAACAAAACCTAAGTCATTAAGGTTTACTATTTGCTTTTATGAATTAATTATTTAATTCAAAATTATGAAATAAATCAACTTTCTCGAAATGAGCTCAAAATTTTTGTGAAGACTCATCATATGATAACTAAGTGGCAAAACAATTTTCATAATTTTTAGATAATTATTTAAGCCTAGAAAAATCATGGAAACCCATTTATTAATTAATTGAGCAATTTTTATCACATTTAAAAAGTACTTAAAAGTAACATTTCATATTTTTCATAATTAGTTTATGCCATAAAGAGGCCACACAAAAATTTTCATAATTTTTGGAGCTCTAATTAATTCTACACAAAAATAACAAAGACTTATACTATTCATTCATTTCTGAAAAAGAAAATTTTCCATTTTCAAATAACCGACCACTGACAGCGGGGTCCCACATGTCGGCACAGTGCTCCCGCGTGCTCAGCAGCGACGACCGTGCTTTGACCGGCGATTTCTCGCCGCCGGTGAGATCTCCGGCCATGACCGAGGCACCAGCGTGATCTCCACGGCAAGGCACACCCCTTGGTGACATTAATTGCACCCAACACGACTCAAATCGAGCACGACGCCAGCCATGGCGGACACGGCGGTGCGGCTATGCTACGCCGGCGAAGTGAGGCCGGTAGCGGTTAAACATAAGGCCTAAGAAGAATCCGGAGCTCACCCCAAACACGCTCGAGCTGAAAGAGGAACCGGAGAAGCAACGGAGAAGCTTGTCGTCGATCACAGCAGACACGGCGGCGAAGATGATGTCGTCGGCGTCGTTCCGACGTCTGTAGTGGAGGAATGGATCAATCAAAGGGCTATATAGCACCAGTGCAGCATGGTAAAGATGAAACCAGGCTTGAAAGATCGAGAAAGCTACCAGAGCTTGCTGGCCACGGTGAAGCGAGGTTGACGGTGTTGCTGCCGGCCGTGAGGAAGAACGACGGCGCACAGCGAAACTCGGCGAAGTTAGGCTTCAAGGATTGGTCAGCTGGGTTCGCAAGGAGGAGGTAGACCAGTGACAAGCTTTGCTGAGGCTGGGGATGCGCTACGGCGATGGCATGAACTCGCCGGAGCTAGGCGGTGGCGACGGGAAAAACAGAGGAGGAAACGGAGGAGGACGGCGACGACGTCTCGGCTTTATAGCGTGGCCATGGACATGGACACGACACGCAGCAGCTTCTCCATGCCAGCGCGGAGCCGGAGATGGCCACGGGAGCGACTGGAAGCCAGAGGAAGCTCGCCGTCGGTGAGGTGTCGCCCACGGGTACTGTTCACTATATTTACCAAATTGCCACTCGCCTAAATTTACAAATTACTCCCAAATTTGTATGGTAACTCAAAAATCTCCAAAAATAAAAGTTGTTCCAAATTCAAAGTTCTACAACTTTTCTTTAATAACCATACTCTAATTCGGTCTACATTTTAAAATGCAAGTTTCAAATCAAAAGGGGTCACTTTAAGAATTTATCCCTTTTCAAATTACTTCAAATTTTTCATAACAACTTTGAAAACTCCAAATACCAACTTTGTACACCTTGACAAGCTCTACACTTTTGCTTTTAGGCTCAACCCCAAAATATGCTTAGATTTTGAATTAGGTTTTCTAGGGTAGAACTAATTGCTGGAAATTAGGGTTTTCAGAAAATTCAATTCAATACAAATTTTTGAACTTGATTCATTCCATGCAAGTCAACACATATTACACAAAAAATAAACTTGTTTTAGTGCATGCATATCAAAGTTTTCACTAGCACACAAATGATGTGCAATGCATATGATGACATGGCATGTTTTAGTATTTAAAACACCCGAGGTGTTACACGTTTCTATCCTTGAAACGCTCTAGATGTGTACTCTTCACTCCATGATGAATAAAGTTTTCATCGCCATAAGTTGTCTCCATTATTTCTCCACTCCGGTTTAATCTCCATTTGCGATCGCCAGCTCTATGCTACTCCTGTTTAAACTCCGACAATTATACGGGATCTCCATAAATGCTCCGCCATGCTTCTCCATACTAAAATATCTCTAAGATATTTCGCTAACCATCAAGCAGCACACATTCTGCTCTATGTTCTTTGGAGAAAACCTAGTCTCCGATCTCTCCCTACACGTGCTACGGGCTCCGCACTCTGCATTATGGGTGGTCGGCTGTGGTTCCTCGGTCATGTCTGTTCCTCCTACACGTGCACGAGCTCCGCGCTCGACGTTATGGAATACGGGCTAGCCAAGGCCAAGAGCCCAATAACAAACTAACTGCTCGGACGCTACTTATACCACGTATAAACGCGTTAGGGTTAACAACAAGTTTCTTGTTCACCGAAAGTGCTAGAAAACTGCATAAACATGCACATGTCACTTTACAACATTTCTACACATACATAGATGTTTTCTTATGCCCTCGCGCATCTAACTCTCCTCTCTAGATGTTCCATACAGGTTCCCCTCCACTCAGGTCATTGTGCTTGGCCCTCACCATCCACCTCGCTGAATAGATCGACATCGCCGGCTAGCTTCTTCGCTGCGTCCTCCACCTCATCCTTCAGCTGCTCTTGCTTTGTCGCACCCGTTCCTCTGGCGAATCCGGCTCCTATCGTTTGAAGGTTGATCATAGGGTAATGAGACTGGACCCTTTGAAGTTCTCCCACGCCGCCATGCACCTGTCAACGATGGTGTCCGAACGGGGCGGCCTATCGTCAGGCTAGGGAGCCACCTCCATGTCGATGCAGTCAAGCACAGGCTTGACTCCGGCCACCACAGTGTCAAGTTTCCCCCTCTGGGTTTTGGCCTCCAGCTCCAGCACGTCGAACTGTGCCTTGGTCCTTCGATGGTATTCTGCAGGCACCAAAATGATCCATCAAACGAAGAAATCACTTCAGCAACAACTCCGACCACGAACTACTCACCCTTTAGCTCCTCGGCCAATTTCTCTGCTCGCCCAGATGCCTTCTCCTTCTCCTCTTGGAGTTGACGGACGACTAAATGCAACTGGCCGAGCTTCGCATCTTGCTCTACAAGCATAACGATCAACAACAACATCAAGACCGTTCGGCAATACAGAACAAATTCACCGATCCGTAGTACCTTTCTTCTGCTCGGAGACGTTTCTCAGCTGCTCAGATACGGTTGTCAGCTGCTCGGATAAGCCCCCCTTTTGGTACTCTAGGTCCCTCGTGTTTGATTCAGCAAGATTCCTTTTGCGCTGGGCCCTCTAGACGTTTTTCTTCATCGTTTTCATCGCCTTCTTCAGCTTCGCGTTCTCCTCGGTGAGGGGCTCCATCCTCTTGATCAGCTGCTACCATTGTGTGGCAGTTCGCGCTATGCCCTGCAAAGCACCAAGATTATAAAGGACCCTATTCTCCAATGCCAAAGACGGACATCGCCGATGCAATACTAACCTCAATTTGCTTCATAACTGTGGAAATGGTGGACTGCAGCCTCTTCACCTCCCTAGTGGTGTCCTCTTCCATGGCCACCACTTCATCCCCCCAATTGCGGAGGATCTGGACGGCTTGAGGTCGTGATTCTTCACGCTCAATCTCCTCAACCTCATCCTCTTCCTCCACAGCGGGTGGCACTCCCTGGGGGCTCGGTGGCCGCACAGAGCGTCTGACCACGCCCTACAACATCTCAGGGCATGCTGCTTGCTCCTCTAACATTGCCGACCTCTGTGCCTGTTTACACTAAAATTTGGGAGAAGAATGTGGGAACCTAAAGGCTTCCAAGATTATGTCGATCAAGGAATCGATTGCATAAGAATCAATATCAGTTGATTCAGACGTGACACTAGAATCGGCTCTCTTTGAGTGACGTCAGCAGATAACGATGATGAGCTACCGTTGGTGTCAGAAAACTACATATCAGACTCTACAAAAGGGGAAAGATTAGGGTCCAAGTTATCTTAAAATAGGAATATTTTCTTTTATACCGAAGATGGTAGTGAGTCATACCTAGGTAGGATTCATGTTTAGGCTGTGGGTATAAATATTGGACCCTGGCTATAGTAAAGGACACAATCAATCAAATACAAGTCATTTACTTTTTTTGGCTCTGGCCAACCCTTAGGAGTAGGAGTAGAGTAGATCTCGGTGAGTTCTTCAGCGAGCATGGTAGCATCTGTCTGGCCGACCTCTGGCTTATCTATAAGTACCATCATGGCTTATACCTCTATTTGTACGGCTGCATCGATCCGATCGGCCTCCACTGCGACTCTGGTATAAGCTAGTTATCGACTCTTATCTAGTTCAAGTACGGCTGCATCGATCCGGTCGACCTCCACTACTCGAATTAGATTAAGGTCAAGTTATTGGCTCTACCTAAGAGTGGCAATCTTTGGTAGATTCATTAAGTTACCGATCTTGCTGATGTTTTCATTGTCATTAGTTTTGCAGCAACATCAATCTGCCCGGTCGAGATCGATTTAGATCGGCCTCATATCCTTTGGGCCCATCGTTCGTTTTGTTACAACACGATATTGTTTACCTTGAGCGACGGTTTATGTTTCATCGGCTGTTTTTTACTTTGATCTTGATCATGCATAGTATGCGGTTAAGGCATGAATAATCTTGAAGAGGTTTGCTGGCTAGTTAAATCTAGTTTATAGTTCACCATTATGGTTGTAATGATCCAGTCAATCAACACTAATGACACTGTAGATTGGAGGATGCTAGTTAGTAGATTTGTTCCTGGTTAGGCGTGACCTTAGCTATTTGATATGCCTGCATCGGCTAAATAGTCGATCGCTTGTGCGTTAACACCTACGGTGTGCGTCCATGATTCTGTTAAGCATGAATAGATCTGTGTACTTTAAGGGTTTGATTCATTGTCTTTTTCACGACTGCATCGATCTGGTCGAACCCCACTATCAGAGATTGCAGGTTGAGTCTAAGGAGTCCATAGGTTTGTTCATGTGAATCAGTCGATTGTTCACACGATGTAGTTCTCTTCACCTGAATCGGATATTTTAACCAATTCATCCAAGCCTTCATGTATAGCATGTCTTTCGAAAAACCTATCGAAGTATGGATGTTTTTACGGATTCTTCGGTTTTAGTTTGTTACTATCATCATAGCTGCCATCGATCTAGTCAAACCTCACTGTTGGTGGTAACAGATTAGATTCAGAGCGTTTGTAGATCCATTCGTATCAGATAGTCGATTCATTCGTGTGCTATATCTTTTTCTGATTAGATTCATCGGCTTAATGCTTTACACTAGCAATATCTATCTAGCTGATGATCTTATTTACATATACGAGTAATGTACCTACCAATATGAAATTAGTCGCTACTCATGAGCTCTACAGTCCGTAACAGCCGATTTCTGTGCGTATCGGCTATTTAATCGTTCTCCCCATATGGTTGCTCCTGAAGCGGGACATTTGGAACTGTCTGGGCATAGACCGGCACGTTCCACCTTAAATTACTGATAAACTTTCTCTCCTTGTCAATTGCAGGGTCAAATTGACTGGCACGTCTTAGGAGGAATACGCAGGATCGATTACCCCTACGTTGAAGCCAGGCGGATCTCTAGCTCCATCGAGCAGACCCTTTCGACTTGCTCGTGTGTCGACACATTTTCGTGCCAACACACATTCTGGCACTCCCGGTGGGACCCCACAATCGTCATGGTGGCTTACGACAACAACGACATCCTTATGGTACCTTATGAAGACCTACCTGATGTAGATAAAGATGTCATCAGCAAAGCAATAGAAGAGTTTTAGAACAAGTGTTTGTTGTCCTACACCAAAACATGTGACAATACAATTGTTCAGAAATATCCACTACCAAGAGTTCTGTTTCATGGGCAGATAGATGTAGATGAAGCTGAAGACAGATGTTTCTTCATGGAAGCTATAAACAAATCTGTTCGTGATGCCATATCGAACCATAACGAAGTTTTCTTGAATACATTCCACAACACCATGAAAGAGGTGTTTCATGGGTTTCCAGTTGATCAGGTTGTGCTGGCTTGTTACAACATTCCACATCCATCGACTCAAGGGACTAATCAAGCCGGTACCAGCCATCAAGAAGCAGCACCAACTGGTAATGATGATGTCCAGGTAGTTTAGAGTTCATCTGAGCAAGTTCAAGGTGCTACTATGAATCAGATACAGTACAATCCTGGATCATTAGTGTTGCATGTGCAACAGCCGGCGGGGCAAGGTCAGAACCAGATGATCAATTTTGGCACATCAGGCCACATACCGTTATTGGCTCAAAAAATAGCTCCATCAATTCAAAGGATCCATAGAGATATAGATCCTGACGTCTATAACTAGAGACTTCAAGCAGCAAACCAATAAAGGACCTAGCAGATAGAGATTCTACAAGGGTATCATTATCGCACGGATTGCTACACCCTTCACATGATTCCGAATCTAGGGTATCAAGGCACACGGGATTTTAATCCGCAGATGGGTCAGCAGGTGCAAAGAATTCCAAATTCAAATGCTGATGAGTTGTTGCTGAGAGTGACCGAGATGATGAAGAATCAGTTTGGTTTAAAGCCGAAAGGGCAGACCTTTTCATACAAACACCCATATCCAGAATGGTATGATTTGGTCGCTCTTCCTACAAATTACACTCTCCCAGAGTTTGCTAAGTTCACTGGCCAAGATAGCACAAGCACAATAGAACATGTCAGCCAGTATCTTACACAGTTGGGTGAAGCATCCCTTGAAGAGGTCCATTAAGTTTGTTTCTTCTCCTTGTCCCTGTCAGGGCCAGCCTTCACTTGGTTTTCATCACTGCCAGCTAACTCCATTGCTAATTGGGCTGACCTAGAGAAGATGTTTCATACATATTTTTACACTGGGTCAGGAGAAAAGAAGATTACCAATTTAACAACCATAAGGCAGAAAACTAATGAATCGACACCGAGTTTTTTTAGAGGTTCTGAGAGACTAGAAATTTGTGCTTCTCATTAAACTTTGCTGATGATCAGCTAGCTGCTTTGGCCATTCAAGGAATGTTGCCAACATGGAGAGAGAAGCTATTGGGACAAGAGTTTGATAACTTAGATCAATTGGCTCAACGAGTGACAACGCTCAATAGCCAGTTTTAGAATATACGCAGAGATACCTGATTCCAGAAAACTACCACAATGGCCGAAGCCTATAATCCATATTTAGTCGATGATGACTATGAAGATGAAGAAGAAAAAGAGGTTGCCGCGGCTGAATGAAATTGGGGTAAGAAGACAGTAATGGTGTCAAATCCTTAGGGAAGAGGAGTCTAAGAGAGCTACGATTTTGATGTTACAAAGTCAGACAAACTCTTCGATTTCTTGCTTGAGAAGGGACAGATCAAGTTACCCGATAATCACGTTATGTTGCCCCCTGATCAGTTAAAGAATAAGAAGTTCTACAAGTTTTATAACGCTACATCTCATTCTACTAATCAATGCAGAGTTTTCCGGCAGCATATACAGAGGGCTATTCAGCAAGGGAGGCTCAAATTTGATATGCCTCGAAAGATGAAAGTTGATGATAATCCTTTCCCAAGAGATTAGAACATGGTTGATGCTAGGCTGCTCAAAGGAAAGACTAAGGTCCTAACATCAATTAGATCAAAAGAAACTAGAACAGTCGATCCTAAGATGCAAATATCGACTGATGAATACAGAGAGATTAGAAGGCGTCATGACCAGCAAAAGAGCCGATATGAGCAGGGAGAGACGTCAAAGGATGGGGTGACAAGACTGCATGTCACATCTTGGATTTTGTTGAATAAATGGCAGCGGTAGAAGGAAAAGGATTATCAGCGTGGGTTAGAAGAGTAAGAATACCAGCGTCAATAAGAAAAAGAGAGGTATGAAAGAAAGCAAGCTGAATCCCATTGGCGTTGTCATTTCTTCAGACATTGCTAGAAAGAAGGTTTGAAATTGCCTACCAGAAATAACTGTCTGGAGTGCAGCGAGCAATATTAGGAGTTTAGGCAATCTTAAGCCAACCACCGGTCTATCCATGCTCAAGATGAGTATCATCATAATAACATGGATCGGCGCTTAAAAAATAGAAGTGTTCATGATCGGCTTGGAAAACGAGTTGTTGATAAAAACTGGGGTGATTATGAAGAAGAAAATAATGAGGAAGAATATGTTTGGTAGAAAGGCCAATGGTGTCTAGGAGGTCTGACAAGAAGCCAGAAAAGAAGAGTGCAATGGCTAAGGAACAGAGAACTGGAATAGGCTCAGGCATCTGGTAAACCTCAAGTATGGCGTGCTAAACAAACAGCCGATAGAGGGCAGCCATCGGCTAATATTCAAATGGCTTTTCTGTTGCCATCAGAATTCAGAGCTCTAGCGGATCAAGAAGTTTATTTAGATTTTGTTGAATCAGAGTATGAAGAAATAGTTGCCAAGTTGATAGTTGTACAACAAGCTATATTCGATAAACCAGTCAAGCATTGGCACTTAAAGGCTTTATATGTAAAAGGTTTTGTTGTTGGGAAGCCGATGAACAAGATGTTGGTGGACGAAGGTGCTTCTATCAATCTTATGCCTTACACCACTTTTCGTAAACTTGGGAAAGGACCAGGAGATTTGATTGAGACCGACATGATGCTTAAGGATTTTGGGGGTAATGCGTCTAAAACCCAGGGGGCAATGAACGTCGAACTGATAATCGGGAGTAAGACCGTGCTCACCACATTCTTCATTATTGATGGAAAAGGTTCCTATAGTTTACTCCTCGGTCATGACTAGATTCATGCAAATTGCTGTGTACCATCGACCATGCATCAGTGTTTGGTTCAATGGCATGGAGATGATGTTGAGCTAGTTCGCGCTGATGAATCTATGAGTATCGCAACAGCCGATCTATTATACTAGGAGCTAGAAGACTTCAAATGCTTTTCTAACAAGTTGTGGGAAGGAGGTTTCATTAACATCAGTAACGAAGGCCAATAGCCGATCCAAGCAATCGGCTCTGAGAGTTTGTTTTAATGGATAATCATGGCTTCGCGTTGGCCGGTGAATTAAGGGAAATAAACATTGGTCATGAAGATAAGCCTAGACCGAAGTGTGTAAGCGCTAAATCGGATCTTGAGTACAAGCCAGAGTTGATAAATTTGTTAGACATTGTTCTGCTTGATGAGATGCTTGGCTTGGATCGATCGACTGTTTAATCTTTGGTCTGAAAAGTTTTGGTGCAACCTATCAATAGCGATCAATGAAAAATGTTTGAAGGGATATTATCCTAGCGTTTGATCAACACTTGATAGCCGATTCGTTTAGTCATCGGCTCTAATAGCCGGTACCAGAAGGGTATCACCTCTACTTCAAAAAAAATCTTCGAAGACATAAAAGCCGATACGATATGTATCGCCTCTGGAGCAAAAGCAAAAACAAAGACAATCATGACATATACAAGGACATTGCATTGAGACACGGTCATGGAAGAGCAGAAGATTTCATTCATTAGTTTGCCCTAAATACAAACTAATCGAAGACCTTGTTCACCACATCCTGAGCGGATGTGATGTCCACAATGTCCTCCACCGCGACAACAAATTTTTTGATCAGATCCTCATGCTCCTCGCTGCCGTCGCCCATTGGGAAGCCAGTCTCCATGGCGTGGAGGTTGTACCCGGTCTAGACTTGTGTACCTGGTCTAGACTTGTGCCGTGGAGAGCGATCTCCTAGATGTGGGCCAGGACATCATGGAGGCGAGCATTGATGAGGGGGCCCCAAGCATTGACGACATCCACGGCCGTGTTCTCCGCCAGTTGAAGGGACTCCAATTGCACCGTTAGGGCTGGCGATTACAGAAATAGGAGAGTTATCAACATAAAAGACAATGGAAATCGGAATAAAGCATCCCTAGAATTCATCTTACCCGCCACCATGGCGTCGGACTCGGCCAGCCGCGCCCGAACGGCACTGGCCTCTTCTTCGACAGCATGAAGGGTAGCTTGGGAGACCCCGAGATAGATCTCAAGCTGGTCGTTTTCCCGAGTCACCTCAGAATAATAGTCTTGGGCCGCCCTCCACTCTCGGAGGAAACACTGGGCGCCGTCGCCGTCGTAGGAGTCAGAAGAATCCGACAATGAGGCCGGCGCAGAAAATGTAGCATTAGAGGGCTCGCCGGCCCTAGGGAGAGGACAAAGACTGTCATTCAAGACAAACCTATAGATGAGTCAGAATAGTTCATCATCATGAGCAGAAGATGTCGATCTCACCTCGTGTGTCGAAGGCGCTGGTTCACCGGCATATTCTCCTTCGGAATCTCCTGCACCGCACGCTTGCCGCAGTTATCCTCGTCGACCATGAAGTTGATTGGATCTACAAGAAGGGAGGAAGGCCGCTATAGAGTTTTGTGAGGATGGAGAAGTGCAAAGGAATAGGAGCAGTTGCAAGTGTAGATGTGTTCGAGGCCAGAGCCCTCGGCTAGTATTTGAAGCCACGGAGCAAGGAGGTGGACGCCTCGGGACGTGCAAAAGGCAACCGCAATTAATAGAAGGTGAAGTGCCACCTCACTAATACCGAAAAGAATATGGCGCTGGGTGACTAAGGACAGAAGATCGAGGGGTCTCCTAATAAATGCCATGTTTTCAGACTTAATTGGATTAATGTTGGAAGTCTGGAATCGTCTATTTTCAAATCGGCACTTTAGGCAAAATAAAAGCACAATTAGGCAACGGAAAGTATGGTTATCATTGATTATACACAAGATGCATGTTAATATACAGATTACAAGTCTAGGACATCCTGGATTGCTTTCAGTACTTCTAGCCGGATAGCATCAACTTCTGCAATTTGTTGCTTGTCTCCTTCAGCTGATCCAGGAATATCCTCAAGGCTGCTGTGGATGACCCTACCTTTTCTAACCTTGGCCAGCAGTTCTTGTTTCTTTTGTTTAATGGCATCGGGTATTTGAGCCAGATTGGACTTATGGTGATCAATGGCGGCTTTCACCTTCTTCAGTTCCTTCTCATGTTCTGCACGCCTGATTTCTAGTTGGGTCAGCTCTGGATCGATCCTGAGGGGGGAGTTCTTCAAATCGTTGATCAGCTGTGTCAGCTCTTTGGCCTCTTGCATGTTGGAGTTCCTCTTGGCCAATAAAGCTTCACGGTTGGACAGATTCCCCTAAGCCTTTTTCACCTTTGGGACTTGATCTTCAATAATGGATAAAGGTGACAAGACTCTAGAAAGAACTAGGGATGGATTATCCTTAATAGCCAAGAAGACTCTTTGCATTGAATCAGTGTCTTGGACCAAATCGGCTATATTCTTCTCAAACATCGGCAATATATCCCTTAGCCGATTCATGGTCTCTTCTGGCAAAGCCTCCTTAGAGGAGATGGCTGACGAGCTAATTTCATCTTCATCTAGATAGTCCTCAAGCTTGAAAGAATAGCTCAGAGCTAGAAGAGTGAGTGCCTACATTTAAGAGAATCTTGATTAGGAGGATTGGATCAGTTTATGATGGAATGAACGATTAAATTTAATACAGTACCTTTTCTATGATAGCCTCTACCTGAAGAGAAGGAACAACTGATGATGCACCAATAACATCTGGTTGAATTAGCTCTGAACTTTCAATGTTGGTGTCTGCAACATCAAGGAAAATTTTTAGTTCATGATTATTGTAGGAGGATAAAAGGGACATATAACTTCCTTACCATCAGTTGTGTGCTAAACTAGGGAATCGACAGTCTAAGTGTCGACGGCAACATGATCATTCTCAACATCGATAGGATCATTAAGTGGATTGTCAGGCTCCTGCTCGTGCATGGGTGTTTCCTCAGAGAGTATCTAGCATGATGAATGGCCAAATAAAGGGTGAAAACTGAATAAAGAATTTAAAGAAAATGCCTTGGCAGCATCTGGGGGTGAAATGGAAGGACTTACATCTTCTGCTGCCTTGGAAGCATCGGTTGTTTCAATCAAAATCAGCTCTTCTCGGGGATCAGGTAATGAAGGTCTGGGTGATGCCGAATCAGATGCCTAGGACAACAGCTCTGCACCCAGAACTGATTGGGATGCAATGGTTGATAACTGTGAAAAAGGAGGATCAGAAGTTGAACATCAGTTTGAGAAGTATATGGATTGTTTACCTGAGCCGCTGATGGTCTCATTCTATGGAGTCTTTTCCCAGTAATGGCTTTCTGGATTGCCCCTTGGACCGCCTTACGCTTTGAAGATTGATATGTCATAATCGTGGGGGCAGCATGGGTTTTCATCAATTTCTTCAATGAAGGTGCGGTTGATCCTATTCTTGAAACTGGGCATGGTGGCTGATAATCTATAGGATGCCCTTTCTATCCAAGCTTGGAGGATCGAATTCAATGTCCTAAAAGGGTCGGTTAGAATAGTTGGCAAGGGAATTCATCAAGTAATGTCTCTGAAAAGGGAATGAAAGTTACCTCACTATCAGAAGCGAATTCCCTATCCAGCACTATGCACAAAGGGTTGACCAATCCACAGAAGAGATGGGAGCGCCATTCTTGCCACCAGGAGTCAAAAAGAGTGGAAGAGAAGCTAACCCTGATCCAGTCTTGCAAGCAAAGGGAAGGAAGGTCTAATCCCAATTGAAAGACTCTAGAGGCTTCCATTGCTTCACTAATACCTTCTCTTGGCCTTAGTATATCTTTGAAGAACAGTTGAGGGGGCAATTGGCCTAGACCAAACTAACGAGCTACAAACGAAGGGTTGTAAAACTCATAAGTTGGAAGGTTGCCTAGGATGGAAGCGCCTGTAGCCATTTTGCCATGGCCATGACAAAATTCGGCTGGAAGAACACAGGGCTTGATGAAGGAATTAAAGATCATAGCTGTTGTCTCATCCAAACAGCCTGATTCAAATCAAAATTTGAATTGGAGGATCAACTCATTGTTCTCATCCTCTATTTACACCAAAATTTGGAAGAAGAATTGCATGAACTCGAAAGCTCCTAAGATCATGTCATTAAGGAATCGATTGCAAAAAGGTCGGTATCAGCTGATTCAGATGGAGCAATGGGATTGGCTCTCTTCAGAAAGCGCCAGCAGATAACGATAAAAGCTACGATTGGCGCCAGGAAAAAACATGTTGGACTCTACAAAAAGGGAAAGATTAGGGTCCAAGTTATCTTAAATTAGGAATATTTTCTCTTAGGCCAAAGATTGTAATGAATCGTGCTTAAGTAGGATTCATGCATAGAGTCTGGGTATAAATATTGGACCCCGACTATTGTAAAGGACACACAATCAATCAAATACAAGTTACTTACTTTTTTTTGGCTCCGGCCAACCCTTAGGAGTAGGAGTAGAGTAGATCTCGGTGAGTTTTTCAGCGAGCAGGGCTGCATCGGTCTGGCTGACCTCCGGCTTGTCTATAAGTACCATCATGGCTTATACCTCTGTTTGTACAGCTGCATCGATCCGGTCGACCTCCACTATGACTCTGGTATAAGCTAGTTATCGACTCTTGTCTAGTTCAAGTATGGCTGCATAGATCCGGTCGACCTCCACTGCTCGAATTAGATTAAGGTCAAGTTATCGGCTCTACCTAAGAATGGTAGTCTTTGGTAGATTCATTAAGTTACCGATCTTGTTGATGTTTTCATTGTTATTAGTTTGCAGCAACATCAATCTGCCCGGTCGAGATTGATCTAGATCAGCCTCATATCCTTTTAGTCTGTCGTTCACTTTGTCCCAATAAGATATTTCTTACTTTGAGTGACAATTTATGTTTCATCGGCTATTCTATTTTGATCTTGGTCGTGCATAGTACGTGATTAAGACACGTGCGAGCTTGAAGAGGTTTGCTAGCTAGTTAAATCTAATCTACGGTTCACTATTATGGCTGTTACGATCCGGTCGATCCCCACTGATAGCACTTTAGATTGGAGGATGCTAGTTAGTAGATTTGTTCTCGATCAGGCGCGATCTTAACTATTTACTATGCTTGCATTGGCTAATATAGCCGATCACCTACTCTTCAACGCCTATTGTGTGTTTATATGATTCTGTTAAGCGTGAATAGATATGTTTACTTTAAAGGTTTGATTTGTTGTCTATCACAGCTGCATCGATCCGGTCGAACCCCACTGTTAGAGATAGCAGGTTAGGTCTAATGAGTCCATAGGTTTGTCCATGTGAAATAGTTGATTGTTCACATGTTGTAGTTCTCTTCACTTGAATTGGCTATTTTAGCCGATTCATCCGAGCCTTCACGCATAGCATGTCTTTCGGAAAGCCTGTCAAAGTATGGATGTCTTTATAGATTCTTTGGTTTTAGTTTGTTATTATCATCATAGCTGCCATCGATCCGGTCGAACCTCACTGTTGATGGTAACAGATTAGATTCAGAGCGTTTGTAGGTCCATTCATATCAGATAGTCGATTTGTTCACATGCTATATCTTTTTCTCGATTAGGTTCATCGGCTCAATGTTTTATACTGGTAATATCTATCTAGCTGATGACCTTATGTACATATACGCGTATTGTACCCGCCAACATAAAAATCAATCGCTACCCATGAGCATTATAGTCCATAACAGCCGATTTCTATGTGGATCGGCTATTTAGTCGCTTTTCACACCTGGCTACTCCCGAAGGGGCACACTTGGAACTATCTGAGCATAGACTAGCATGTTCCACCTTAAATTATTGATAAACTTTGTCTCCTTGTCAATTGCAGGGTCAAATTGACTAGCACGTCTGAGGAGGAATATGCAGGATCAGTAATCCCTACGTTGAAGTCAAGCAGATCTCCAGCTCCATCGAGCAGACCCTTCCGGCTTGCTCGTGTGCCCGACACGAGACACGTTTTTGTGCCGACACACATTTTGGTACGCTCGGTGTGACACCACAATCGTCATGGCAGCTTACAACAACAATGACATTCTTATGGTACCCAATGAAGACCTACCTAATGGAGATAAGGATGTCATCAGCAAAGCTATAGAAGAATTTCAGAACAGGTGTTTATTGTCCTATATCAAAACACATGACAATACAATTGTTTAGAAATATCCACTACCAAGAGTTCTGTTGCATGGGCAGATAGATGGGGATGAAGCTGAAGACAGGCGTTTCTTCATGGAAGCTATAAACAAATCTGTTCATGATGCCATATCGAACCATAATGAAATTTTCTTGAACACATTCCACAACACCATGAAGGAGGTGTTTCATGGGTTTCCAATTGATCAGGTTGGACTGGCTTATTACAACATTCCACATCCGTTGACTCAGGGGACTAATCAAGCCGGTACTAGCCATCAAGAAGCAGCACCAGCTAGTAATGATGATGTCCAGGTAGTTTAGAGTTCATCTGAGCAAGTTCAAGGTGCTACTATGAATCAGATACAGTACAATCCTGGATCATCAGTGTTGCATGTGCAACAGCCGGCGGGGCAAGGTCAGAACCAGATGATCAATTTTGGCACATCAGGCCACATACCGTTATTGGCTCAAAAAATAGCTCCATCAATTCAAAGGATCCATAGAGATATAGATCCTGACGTCTATAACGAGAGACTTCAAGCAGCAAACCAGTAAAGGACCTAGCAGATAGAGATTCTACAAGGGTATCATTATCGCACGGATTGCTACACCCTTCACATGATTCCGAATCTAGGGTATCAAGGCACACGGGATTTTAATCCACAGATGGGTCAGCAGGTGCAAAGAATTCCAAATTCAAATGCTGATGAGTTGTTGCTGAGAGTGACCGAGATGATGAAGAATCAGTTTGGTTTAAAGCCGAAAGGGCAGACCTTTTCATACAAACACCCATATCCAGAATGGTATGATTTGGTCGCTCTTCCTACAAATTACACTCTCCCAGAGTTTGCTAAGTTCACTGGCCAAGATAGCACAAGCACAATAGAACATGTCAGCCGGTATCTTACACAGTTGGGTGAAGCATCCCTTGAAGAGGTCCATTAAGTTTGTTTCTTCTCCTTGTCCCTGTCAGGGCCAGCCTTCACTTGGTTTTCATCACTGCCAGCTAACTCCATTGCTAATTGGGCTGACCTAGAGAAGATGTTTCATACATATTTTTACACTGGGTCAGGAGAAAAGAAGATTACCAATTTAACAACCATAAGGCAGAAAACTAATGAATCGACACTGAGTTTCTTTAGAGGTTCTGAGAGACTAGAAATTTGTGCTTCTCATTAAACTTGGCTGATGATCAGCTAGCTGCTTTGGCCATTCAAGGAATGTTGCCAACATGGAGAGAGAAGCTATTGGGACAAGAGTTTGATAACTTAGATCAATTGGCTCAACGAGTGACAATGCTCAATAGCCAGTTTCAGAATATACGCAGAGATACCTGATTCCAGAAAACTACCACAATGGCCGAAGCCTATAATCCATATTTAGTCGATGATGACTATGAAGATGAAGAAGAAAAAGAGGTTGCCGCGGCTGAATGAAATTGGGGTAAGAAGACAGTAATGGTGTCAAATCCTTAGGGAAGAGGAGTCTAAGAGAGCTACGATTTTGATGTTACAAAGTCAGACAAACTCTTCGATTTCTTGCTTGAGAAGGGACAGATCAAGTTACCCGATAATCACGTTATGTTGCCCCCTGATCAGTTAAAGAATAAGAAGTTCTACAAGTTTTATAACGCTACATCTCATTCTACTAATCAATGCAGAGTTTTCCGGCAGCATATACAGAGGGCTATTCAGCAAGGGAGGCTCAAATTTGATATGCCTCGAAAGATGAAAGTTGATGATAATCCTTTCCCAAGAGATTAGAACATGGTTGATGCTAGGCTGCTCAAAGGAAAGACTAAGGTCCTAACATCAATTAGATCAAAAGAAACTAGAACAGTCGATCCTAAGATGCAAATATCGACTGATGAATACAGAGAGATTAGAAGGCGTCGTGACCAGCAAAAGAGCCGATATGAGCAGGGAGAGACATCAAAGGATGGGGCAATGAAGCCGCGTATTACATCTCAAATTTTGTTGAATAAATGGCAGCGGCAGAAGGAAAAGGATTATCAGCATTGGTTAGAAGAGCAAGAATACCAGCGTCAACAAGAAGAAGAGAGGTACAAAAGAAAGCAAGTTGAATCACATTGGAATTGACCTTTCTTCAGACATTGCTAGAACGAAGGTTTGACATTGTCTACCAGAAATAACTGTTCGGAGTGCAGCGAGTAATATTGGGAGTTTAGGCAATCTCAAGCCAACCGCCGGTCTATCCATGCTCAAGACGAGTACCATCATAACATGGATTGGCGCTTAAAAAATAGAAGTGTTCATGATCAGCTCGGAAAGCGAGTTGTTGATCAAAATTGGGCTGATTATGAAGAAGACAGTGATAAAGAAGAATATGTTTGGCAGAAAGGCCAATGGTGTCCAGGAGGTTTGACGAGAAGCCAGAAGAGAAGAGTGCAACACCTAAGTAATAGGGAGCTAGAACAGGCTCAGGCAACTGGCAGATCTCAAGTATGGCGTGTTAAGCAAACAACTAATGGGGGGGGGCAACCATCGGCTAATATTCAGATGGCTTTTCTGTTACCATCAGAATTTGGAGCTCCAACAGATCAAGAAGTTTATTCAGATTTTGATGAATCAGAGTATGAAGAGATAGTTGCCAAGTTGACAGTCATACAGCAGGCTATATTCAATAAACCAGTCAAGCATCAGCACTTAAAGGCTTTATATGTAAAAGGTTTCGTTGATGGGAAGCCGATGAACAAGATGTTGGTGGATGGAGGTGCCTCTGTCAATCTTATGTCTTACACCACTTTTTGTAAACTTGGCAAGGGACCAGGGGATTTGATTGAAACTGATATGACGCTCAAGGATTTTGGAGGTGTGCGTCTAAGACCCCGGGGGCAATGAACGTCGAACTAACAATCGAGAGTAATACTCTGCCCACCACGTTCTTCATCATCGATGGAAAAGTTCATACAGTTTACTCCTCGGTCGTGACTGGATTCATGCAAATTGTTGTGTGCCATCGACCATGCATCAGTGTTTGATTCAATGGCATGGAGATGATGCGAGCTGGTTCGCGTTGATGAATCTATGAGCATTACAACAGCCGATCCAGTATTTTGGGAGCTAGAAGACTTTGAGTGTTTTCCTGGTAAGCTATGGGAAGGAGGCTTCATTAAGATCAGTGGTGAAAGCCAACAGCCGATCCAAGCAGTCGGCTTTGAAAATTTGTTTTAATGGATAATCCAATAGATGGTACAAATGGCAAGCTAGGACATGGCTTTACATCGGCCAATGAATTAGAGGAAATAGATATTGGTTTCGGAGATAGGCCTAGGCCGACGTATATAAGTGCCAAGTTGGAGCCTAAGTATAAGCAAGAGTTAGTAAGCTTATTAAAGGAATTTAAAGATTATTTTGCTTGGGAGTACTATTAAATGCCTGGTCTAGATCGATCGATTGTTGAGCATTGGTTGCCAATCAAACCTAGATATCGGCTGTTTAAACAAACTCTGAGGAGGTTTAACCCAAATGTTCTCGATGATATCAAAAAGGAGACTGAAAGGTTAATGGAAGCGAAATTTATCCGACCATGCCGATACGCAGAGTGGATATCGAATGTTGTTCCCGTGTATAAGAAGAACGGGAAGTTAAGAGTTTGCATTTATTTCAGGGATCTGAACAAGGCTACACCCATGGACGGTTATCCGATACCAATAGCCGATATATTGGTGGACGCAGCAGCCGGGCACAAGGTCATTAGTTTCATGGACAACAATGTAGGGTATAATCGAATTTTTATGGCTGAGGAAGATATAGCAAAGACGGCCTTTAGGTGCCCTAGCGCAATCGGTTTATTTGAATGGGTGGTGATGACCTTTGGTTTGAAGAATGCCGGTGCAACTTATCAGAGGGTGAAGAATTATATTTTTCATAAGTTGATCGGCAGGATTGTTGAAATCTACATTGATGATGTGATGATAAAATCTAAGGGGTACAAAGAACATCTAGCTGATCTGCGGGAGACTTTAGAGTGCACATGAAAGCATGGTCTAAAGATGAATCCCAATAAGTGTGCCTTTGGAGTATCAGCTGGATAATTTTTAGGTTTTATGGTCCACGAGAGAGAAATCAAAGTCGGTCAGAAAAGCATGAAGGCAATTGATGAAGCAGTACCCCCGACTACTAAAACAGAGTTACAATCTTTGCTTAATAAGATTAATTTTATCATAAAGTTTATTTCAAATTTGTCGAAAAGAGTTCTGGCGTTTTCTCCCTTGTTGAAGCTGAAAAATGATCAAGAATTTAAGTGGGGTGACATACAACAAAAGGCGTTTGAGGAGATAAAAGAATATATGAAATGTCCACCTGTGCTGGTCCCTTCCTAGCAAGGTAAGCCTTTTAAGTTGTACATATCGGTCGATGACAAAACAATTGGATCGGCTTTGATGCAAGAGTTTGAAGGAAAAGGGCGAGTTGTTTTCTCTCTGAGAAGAAGACTTCTGGATCCAGAAACAAGATATTCTCCCACCGAAAAGTTATGCTTGTGTTTATATTTCTCTTGCATGAAGTTGCGACACTACTTATTATCGGCCGAGTGTATGGTTGTTTCCAAGGCTGATGTGATCAAGCACATGTTATCAATGCCAATACTGAATGGAAGAGTGGGAAAATGGATTCTCGCGTTATCAGAATTTGACTTGAGGTACGAATCGGCTAAAGCAGTCAAGGGGCAAGTAATAGCCGATTTTGTTACCCAGCATCACAAACCAAGTGTTGGCTATGTAGAGCCGGTACCCTGGACATTATTCTTTGATGGATCATCATGTAAGCAAGGTGGTGGCATTGGCATTGTTATTATTTTGCCTCAGGGGGCAAGTTTTGAGTTTGCTTTTTCTGACAGAACCAATGATTACCAACAACCAAGCGGAATATGAAGCTGTTCTTAAGGGGCTTCAACTTCTTCATGAAGTAAAGGCCGAAGCAATTGAAATATTTGGAGATTCACAGTTAATTATCAATCAGTTGATCGGCCTATATGAATGTAAAGAAGATACTTTGAAGGGATATTATGATGAGTGCCAAAAGTTGCTCAGGGAATTTCTTCATGTCTCTCTTCAACATATTCCAAGAGCACAGAATCAAGAGGCTAATCGTTTAGCTCAAAGTGCGTCAGGATATCGAGTGTTTCAAGATGTTTTAAGTAATGAAACCTCGGATAATGATTGGAGAATTGAAATAGCCGATTACCTTAGGAATCCATCACAGAAGGTTACTAGGAAGCTAAGGTATAAATCGACTAAGTATGTTTTGCTAGATGATCAACTTTATTACAAAATAGTCGATGGGGTGTTGCTTAAATGCTTAAATCAAGAGGAAGCTAAGGTGTTGATGGGTGAAATACATGAAGGGATATGTGGAGCTCATCAATCGGCTTATAAGATGAAATGGATTATTCACAGAACTGGATATTTCTGGCCAACAATACTAGAAGACTGTTTTGAATATTATAAGGGGTGCCAGGACTATCAACGTTTTGATAATGTCCAGAAATCACCTACATCGGCTATGAATCCAATAATCAAACTATGTCCATTTCGAGGATGGGGAATTGATTTAATTGGCCAGATTTTTCCACCCTCAAGTAAAAGACATAAGTTCATATTGGTAGCGACGGATTACTTCACTAAGTGGGTTGAGGCAATTCCTTTGAAGATGGTGACCTCAAAGAACATGGTTGATTTTGTCAAGGAACATATTGTGTATCGTTTTGGGATTCCTCAAACTATCACTACCGATCAAGGGACGATGTTCACATCAGAAGAGTTTGGAAATTTCACTGCCAGTATGGGAATTAAGTTGCTAAATTCTTCTTCTGATCAAGAAAAAGATTAAGGAACAGCCAAGGAAGTGGCATTCAACGCTTAATGAGGCACTATGGGCATATAGGATGGCCTGTCATGGATCGATTAAAACATCACCTTATGAACTTGTGTATGGCCATAATGTAGTCCTTCCTTGGGAAGTTCAAACTGGATTGAGACGTGTTACGTTGCAGAATGATTTGTCAGCCGAAGTCTACAAGAATCTTATGATAGATGGCTTAGAAGACTTGAGTTTCCATTGACTACGTGCTCTTGAGAATATCGAGGCCAATAAACTGAGGATTGCAAAGTATTACAATAAAACGGTTAAGAGCAAGCAATTTTCTGAAGGAGACTTGGTCTGAAAAGTAAAATTACCGATTGGGTCAAAAGACAGCAAATTCGGCAAATGGTCACCTAATTGGGAAGGACCTTATCAGATTAAACATTGTGCATCTGGCAATGCTTATATTTTGGAAACACTAGGGGGAGAAGAAGAATTTGGCAGAACAATCAATGGGAAATATCTAAAGAAATATTACCCTAGCATTTGGATTAATACCTGACAACCGATTTGTTCGGTCGTCGGCTCTAATAGCCGATACCAGAAGGGTATCGCCTCTAGTGAAAAAATAAACCCGAAGCAGTAGAAGCTGGTACGATATGTATCGCCTATAAGAACAAAGCAAACACGGATAGATTGATGCATGGAACCTGAAGTATGAAGTGAAAGAGAAAACCACTTAAGATGAAGGAATTGTTTGCTAATATCACCTATTACAAGCTACAGGTTGAAAAACACTTTTTTTACTATATCATCGGCCTGGGAAGTAAGGGCTACAGAGTTGGCGGCATTGAAGAAATCCTCGATCAGGCGCTCATGATCCCCAGGGTGTGCCACGGCTGGAAAACCGTGGGGAAGAAATCGAAGCTCGTGGCCAGAATGGGCTTGTGCAGCGGCCAACGCCATGGTAGCACCATGACGAATGCCATGCAGAGCGACCGCCCTAACATGGTTTGGGATGTCATGCAAGTGAACCACCGGAACGGCGCCTCTAGCATTAATGAATCCCGCCGCGTAATCCGCAGCTAACTAGAGACTTTCCAACTGAGCAGATAGATCTAAAAAATTCAAAAGAGGAATGATCAGGATCTTGGAGACATAAGTTAAGAAGAGACAAAAAAATTGTGGTAGATGTCTCACCAGCGATTCTGGCCTTAGCCTTGACCAACCTATCCTCCACCGGGTCGGCTTCGGAAGGCGGTCGGCATCGAACCATAGCTAGAGCCGATTCTGCGAGGGAGAGGCAGTTGGCGAGATTCTAGACATGCTGATCGATTGAGGTGAGCAGATCATCATTATTGATCTGCCTCCTCGGATAGCAGGGGAGCTAGTGGCGAGCTGTTGATGAGGATGACCCCGAAGGCTGAGCAGAGTCGGCCCTATGCTCCGAGACGGTAGGGGCATCCCGAGTTGCACCCTCCCGATGATGAAGGCGCTGGCGCGATGATGCAAATTCATTGAGGGCTTCCTCAGCAGACCCCATGCTATTCTCCATGACCTCAAACCTATGGGAAAGCGGAATTGTACAGAAATTGCGGAAGGTTTGAGATGAAGCAGGTTGTTTTTCGATCCACAGCTCTGGCCCGTATATAGCCTGGGAAGGTGAGAAGATAGACTTCGCCGGGGTTATGGAATTAAAGTCAGATATGGAAATGGGTCGGTACTCCTAAAATTCAGGGATGATCACGAAGAGATAACAGATTCGGACTTATTGCTTCTTTGGATTGAAGAGAGTTCGGATCCCCACAAGGCCGAAGGTCATCATGAACCGAGTCGCATCGGCCCGTTGATAAAATTGCATCAGGAGAAGGGGAAAGGCCGCCTACTTAACAGATGCCCAATTGATTTCTCGGTGATTGAGAAACAATGGGAAAGAAAGCCGCCTACTAAAGATGCTCATTTCTCAGTGGCTGGGAAAACTATGGGAAAGAAATCTGTGGTTTTCCCAATGGGCATTTGATGAAGCGAACGAGGGGAAGGTGTCGACACATTTTAGCCCTTGCAAACACTAGAACAGCTCTGCGATCATGGAGAGAAGACTTAGGTGATATCATAAGAATTCTTCTAACCACAGTAGCAGATCCTCTTGCTCGACAAGGCGCTAAGATGAGCAACACAATCACCCTATGCACAAGAATTCTTCTAACCGCTCAAGATCTTCATAGCAAAGATCATGGAGGGTCCAGTGGAGCCAGAGGCACTCGAGGAAGTAGGCAGAAGATAAACATAGCTGAGTTGTTGAATTGGTCTTGCCAGAGTCGGATAGACATTATATAGTCGGCCTGGAAAGATGGATCTAAGCGCCCGTGAAGCAATGATGCTCTCGTAAAAGTTTTTAAGCATGGGCTCATAAGCTGGCAAAGACGGTGACAAACAGCAGACCCTATATCAAGATTCTCTACCCGTGACCGAGGACCTATCGGGGTTACAGACGTGATAATTTTGGAATAAAATTACTTTTATCCCAAAATTGGGGGGCATGTGTTTACACCAAAATTTGGAAGAAGAATTGCATGAACTCGAAAGCTCCCAAGATCATGTCATCAAGGAATCGATTGCATAAAGGTCGATATCAGCTGATTCGGACGCAGCAATGGGATCGACACTCTTCAGATAGCGCCAGCAGATAACGATAAAAGCTACGATTCGTGCCAGGAAAAAACATGTTGGACTCTATAAAAAGGGAAAGATTAGGGTCCAAGTTATCTTAAATTAGGAATGTTTTCTCTTAGGCCAAAGATTGTAATAAATCGGGCTTAAGTAGGATTCATGAGTAGATTCCGGGTATAAATATTGGACCCCGGCTATTGTAGAGGACACACAATCAATCAAATACAAGTTACTTACTTTTTTTGGCTCCGGCCAACCCTTAGGAGTAGGAGTAGAGTAGATCTCGGCGAGTTCTTCAGCGAGCAGGGCTGCATCGGTCCGGTCGACCTCCAGCTTGTCTGTAAGTACCGTCATGGCTTATACCTCTGTTTGTACGGCTGCATTGATCCGATCGACCTCCACTGCGACTCTGGTATAAGCTAGTTATTGACTCTTATCTAGTTCAAGTAAGGCTGCATCGATCCGGTCGACCTCCACTGCTCGAATTAGATTAAGGTCAAGTTATCGGCTCTACCTAAGAGTGGCAATCTTTAGTAGATTCATTAAGTTACCGATCTTGCTGATGTTTTCATTGTCATTAGTTTTGCAGCAACATCAATCTGCTCGGTCGAGATCAATTTAGATCAGCCTCATATCCTTTGGGTCCGTCGTTTGTTTTGTTACAACACGATATTGTTTACCTTGAGCGACGGTTTATGTTTCATCGGTTGTTTTTACTTCGATCTTGATCATGCATAGTACGCGGTTGAGGCATGAATAATCTTGAAGAGGTTTGCTGGCTAGTCAAATCTAGTTTATAGTTCACCATTATGGCCGTAACGATCCGGTCGATCCCCACTGATGAAACTATAGATTGGAGGATGCTAGTTAGTAGATTTGTTCCTGGTTAGGCGTGACCTTAGTTGTTTGCTATGCCTGTGCGTTAACGCCTACGGTGTGCGTCCATGATTCGGTTAAGCGTGAATAGATCTGTGTACTTTAAGAGTTTGATTCGTTGTCTTTATCATGGCTGCATCGATCTGGTCAAACCCCACTGTTAGAGATAGCAGGTTAGGTCTGATGAGTCCATAGGTTTGTCCATGTGAAATAGTTGATTGTTCACACACTGTAGTTCTCTTCACCTGAATCGGCTATTTTAGCCGATTCATCCGAGCCTTCATGTATAGCATGTCTTTTGGAAAGCCTGTCAAAGTATGGATGTCTTTACGGATTCTTTAGTTTTAGTTTGTTATTATCATCATAGCTGCCATCGATCCGGTCGAACCTCACTGTTGATGGTAACAGATTAGATTCAGAGTGTTTGTAGGTCCATTCATATCAGATAGTCAATTTGTTCGCATGCTATATCTTTTTCTCGATTAGGTTCATCGGCTTAATGTTTTATACTGGTAATATCTATCTAGCTGATGACCTTATTTACATATATGCGTATTGTACCGGCCAACATAAAAATCAATCACTACCCTTGAGCTTTACAGTCCGTAACAACCGATTTCTGTGCGGATCGGCTATTTAGTCGCTTTTCACACCTGGCTGCTCCCGAAGCGGCACACTTGGAACTATCTGGGCACAGACCTGCATGTTCGACCTTAAATTACTGATAAACTTTCTCTCCTTGTCAATTGCAGGGTCAAATTGACTGGCACGTCTCGGGAGGAATACGTAGGATCAGTAATCCCTACGTTGAAGCCAGGCGGATCTCCAGCTCCATCAAGCAGACCCTTCCGGCTTGCTCATGTGCCCGGCACGGGACACGTTTTCATGCCGACATCCTCATCATAGGGTAGCCAAGTCAGGACGTCTACATCAAACCCTCTGTAAAACTTTTTGAAGAGATGGCCAACATCAACATCAATTTTTATGGCCGATGCAGCATCACCGTAGCTCATGCACTGACGAGTTCTTCCTTCTTCGCCCTTGTATTCCTCATCAAAGTTGGAGGAAGGAAAGCTCAGGTTTTTGAGACCAGGCCTTATAATCTTGTGCATATACAGGTTCAGCCATAACTGTATCAACCACCAAGGGCCGCTAATAGTATATGCAATGGTTCATTCTTCAGCAACTGGGCAGCTACCTGGTGCATCAGATGATAAGCGGCTCCTAACAGATACTTTCCAAGAGGAATGTCCTTGCCTGCTGCCAGATGCTCCGCCATGAATTTGTGATTGTAAGTTGGACCATAAGATGACCCGTAGAAAATGAATCTTTCAAGCCACATGTTTAGAAAGGCCACATATTCTCTTTCGCTGACAGCTGATCCATCCCCAATGTGGTTCAGAATGTAGCTTGCCCATCCTATGCAGTCTAATATTTTGGCTAATTTCTTGGAACTAGCACTCAAGTACTCATAAGGCTGCATTGATCCAGTAATTCTAAGGCCGGTCAACATGTAAACATCAGCCAGAGTGATGGTCATTGGACCGTGACCAAAAACAAAGGCGTTCAGTGCATTGGACCAGAAATAAGATGCGAAAATTAGGAGTGAATCATTCCTCTTCATCGTAGACAATGAGAGTGTCAAACATTGATTCAAATCATAAACCTCCCAATCTCTGACCTTTTTCTTGGATACCCTACGAAACCAATCTCTCCATTCCTTAGGCATTTTAGGCCAGTTTCTGAAGGGGGTTTTGATATTCCAGGAGGACGAATCCATTACAGACTGTTTGAAGGGGATTTGGTTGGTTTCTTGATGGATGAAATTAGATGGATCAGGGTCACCCATAGGCCCAAGAAAATAGACATTGGAAGCAATAGCTGATGGAATCAAGATTTTGTTCCTCATTTCCTAGAAATCGGATGAAATAAATTTGAGAAGAAAAGATATACAGGGTAGCAGCCGGTACTTGGAGAATGGAAACTTGGAAGCATACCTCAGGGACATGGTCGCTGATCACCATTGCAGCCAAAATAGATTTGAGTCTGACGAAGATTGCTTGAATAACGGCTTGATAGAACAGAGGATTTGCTATGGTTTGAGGCCTTGGCGATGACGGCGTCGTATGTTAAGATTTGCTCGAGGAAAAAGGGGAAAGCAAACAGGCCGAGTGAGTTGGAAGAGATACTATTGGGATATTATATAAAACTCGGGCCGGGATGTCAGGAGTCATGCGTATATCAAGGAGTAGAAAGGTTGCGGCGTGGTAAACGGATAAATAGGAATTTTGGAATAAAATCACTTTTATCCCAAAATTGGGGGGCATGTGTTTACACCAAAATTTGGGAGAAGAACGCGGGAACTCAAAGGCTTTCAAGATTGTGTTGATCAAGGAATCGATTACATAAGAATCGATATCAGCTGATTCAGATGTGACACTGGAATCGGCTCTCTTTGAGTGACGTCAGCAGATAACGATGATGAACTACCGTTGGCATCGGGAAACTACATATCGGACTCTACAAAAGGGGAAAGATTAGGGTCCAAGTTATCTTAAAATAGGAATATTTTCTTTTATACCGAAGATGGTAGTGAGTCATACCTAAGTAGGATTCATGTTTAGGCTCCAGGTATAAATATTGGACCCCGACTATTGTAAAGGACACAATCAATCAAATACAAGTCATTTACTTTTTTCGGCTCCGGCCAACCCTTAGGAGTAGGAGTAGAGTAGATATCAGCGAGTTCTTCAACGAGTAGGGCTGCATCGGTCCGGCTGACCTCCGGCTTGTCTGTAAGTACCGTCATGGCTTATACCTCTGTTTGTATGGCTGCATCGATCTAGTCAACCTCCACTATGACTCTGGTACAAGATAGTTATCGACTCTTATCTAGTTCAAGTATGGCTGCATCGATCCGGTCGACCTCCACTGCTCGAATTAGATTAAGGTCAAGTTATCGGCTCTACCTAAGAGTGGTAATCTTTGGTAGATTCATTAAGTTACCGATCTTGCTGATGTTTTCATTGTCATTAGTTTTGTAGCAACATCAATCTGCCCGGTCGAGATCGATTTAGATCGGCCTCATATCCTTTGGGTCCATCGTTCATTTTGTTACAACACGATATTGTTTACCTTGAGCGATGGTTTATGTTTCATCGGCTGTTTTTACTTTGATCTTGATCATGCATAGTACGCGGTTAAGGCATGAATAATCTTGAAGAGGTTTGCTGGCTAGTTAAATCTAGTTTATGGTTCACCATTATGGCTGTAACGATCTGGTCGATCCCCACTGATGGCACTGTAGATTGGAGGATGCTAGTTAGTAGATTTGTTCCAGGTTAGGCGTGACCTTAGCTGTTTGCTATGCCTGCATCGGCTAAATAGCTGATCGCCTGTGCGTTAACGCCTACGGTGTGCGTCCATGATTCTATTAAGCGTGAATAGATCTGTGTACTTTAAGGGTTTGATTCATTGTCTTTTTCACGGCTGCATCAATCCGGTCGAACCCCACTGTCAGAGATATCAGGTTGAGTCTGAGGAGTCCATAGGTTTGTTCGTGTGATACAGTCGATTGTTCACACGCTGTAGTTCTCTTCACCTGAATCTGCTATTTTAGCCGATTCATCCGAGCCTTCACGTATAGCATGTCTTTCGGAAAACCTATTGAAGTATGGATGTTTTTACGGATTCTTCGGTTTTAGTTTGTTACTATCATCATAGCTGCCATCAATCCGGTTGAACCTCACTGTTGGTGGCAACAGATTAGATTCAGAGCATTTGTAGATCCATTCGTATGAGATAGTTGATTCGTTCGCGTGCTATATCTTTTCCTAATTAGATACATCGGCTTAATGCTTTACACTGGCAATATCTATCTAGCTGATGATCTTATTTACATATATGAGTATTGTACCTGTCAATATGAAATTAGTCGCTACTCACGAGCTTTACAGTCCGTAACAGCCGATTTCTGTGCGTATCGGCTATTTAATCGTTCTCCCCGTATGGCTGCTCCTGAAGCGGCACACTTGAAACTATCTAGGAACAGACCGGCATGTTCCACCTTAAATTACTAATAAACTTTCTCTCCATGTCAATTGTAGGGTCAAATTGAATGGCACCTCTCGGGAGGAATACGTAGGATCGATTACCCCTGTGTTGAAGCCAGGCGGATCTTCAGCTCCATCGAGCAGACCCTTCTGGCTTGCTCGTGTGTCGACATGTTTTCATGCCAATAGCGCCTCAGGCTCTGGCATGATGCCGGCAGCTCCCGCTCCTACCTTCGAAGATTCGGCGGCTCTCGCCGTTGCTCCTAGCGTCTCCATCGCATCGGCCGTCGTCGTCACCAACCGTTCGCCACCACCAACTCCATCAGCAGCAGTGGTCAACTCCTTCACAAACCGCCGAGCGCCCGGGGACTCTGGGACGGAGTCTGCCAGCATGGTCTCCGTGCTGGGAACAGCCTCCGGTTGCTCGCCGGTCTGGCCAGAAGGATTTAGATCCTCCGCGTGCCCCGTTCTGCGTTAGACAACTTGTCAATCACCGCAACTATAAAGATCGGACAGCAAACGATCCCAAGGCAAAAATACATACACATGAGCCTCCCAGTAGATGGTCCTAAACCGGCGCTGCCTCCTCGAGCACCTAGGCGCCGCTCTAGGGTCAACCCACGTGTCTCGAGCTGAAGGCGTGGCCCCCGTCGTCGACGTCTTCTCCGTCTACGACTCGGGGACTCCTTCCCCTCCCTTCGAGTGCACCTCCATGCATGTTTTGCGCGGTGGTCACTAAGTGCTCGGAGGAGGAGCTACTGGAGCCCTGTTGTCATCAAACTAGTTAGACATCGCCGCACTCTACGTCCGAGTGGTCTGATCATCGCCAAGCAAGATGTTGCCCAGCTTGTGGGGAGCTACACCCGCCGTTTTCCTCTTCTTGTGGGCCGGCTCATCCCTCGCCGCCCTTTTCCCCCGGGCTTTCTCCGATACCGAGGGGAACTCTCCTTTCGACCAGCATCTTTGTCTTCTGATTCAGACAAAGCGCTGATGGCACCTTCCTCCGACTGAGTGGCCGGCCTAGCATCTACTGCCTTTGGCCAATCGCTCCTCGGCATGCCCGAGAAGTACACCGCCCGTTCCTACAAATGGATCTTTCCACAAGCGATTCAGTCCACTACTCAGCACAAACACAGGATAAAAAAACACTAGGACCAATAGTCGAGATTCTTACCTGCGGAGGTGGGTTCGTGCAGTTGAAAGTTTTTGGCTGCCCCGGCACGCTGTACGACACATTTGGAGCGAATAGCTCAGCGGCCTGGTGAAGCACAACCTCTTTCGTCAGCCTCTCCATCCTCTCCCGGGTGCCGTCAGTGTCCCCCTTGAAGTCAAAGCCCGCGCGGGCCCTCTCCTTGCAGGGCTGGACGCGACGCATGATGAAGTACACCGCCACCACCACCCCGTTCATCTTCATGCCCCTCATCAGTTCTAGGAGCTCCTTCACCTGATCCATATCAGCACTGGTTGGCTTCTCCGACCAGCTCCTCTGGTTCTCCAGAACTTGGTCGACGTTGCATCTGATGGCAGGATGACTTTGCTTCATGTAGAACTACCTGGCATTCCACCCTTCAGCGAGGTGTTCAGCGGCACAGTAATGTACTCTCCCGCCATCCCATCATGGAGCTGCAGATAGACACCGCCGACCACTCTAGAACCGCCCCCGCCCTTCTTCTTCAACCAGAACATGTGTCATAATAGGTTGAAGTGGGGAAGGATGCCAAGATACGCCTCGCAGAAATGGATAAAGACGGCAATATGCAAGATAGTATTCGGATGCATATTGCATAGGCTTATTCCCCAATACTCCAACAGACCGCGCAAGAAAGGATGAACAGGAAGTCCTAGTCCACGCCAGAAATAATCTTCGAAAACTACGACTTCGTTAGTATGCGGCATCGGATAGGGCTCACCGTCGGCCGGACGCCATCCGGCGGTGACACGGTCAGGAAGAACGCCCGCCTCCACCATCTCGTTGAGCTCCATCTCCCCCATTAGTGATGGCACCCATTCCTTGTCACGGCTCGCCCCGGTGGCCGCCTTCTTTGAGTTGCCACCTCCCCTCTTCGGCACCATCCCTCAGATCTGGATTGGGGCTGGCGACGGAAGCGCGTGTGAATGCGAATCGGGGAGCGCGAGGACTGAGGAGGAAGGCGAAGTGGTGGAACTGGCAAAGGTGGGAGCGCGGAGTGCGGCGGCACAGTTATAAAGGCTCCCTCTCCACTTTTCGCATTCAAGGATTTTTGGGAAACCGCACCATGATTTATGCCTTTCTAAATTCCCCGAAGCGGCGTGGTGGGCTGTTATCTGGGCTTTCATGCAACTATGGCCCATGTCGCCCATTTTTTCGATGCAACTTGGAACTGCACACCAAATATTCACCGACTTCTCCATAATACCATCAAGGCTCAGTAATTTCTACTGTACAACCGTTACTCCGGTTTTTTCTCCATGATTTGCTTTATTCGAGATTTCCACTTGTGGCTCGGGGACTACGTCATCATTATGAATTGGCTTCTCACCACACTAGGGACTTTCTTCTAGTTACTGTTGTTTCTGACCCTGGCACCACGTGACCATGTCACCTGCGCTGTCAAGCTCAGGGACTAAGTGGGCACACTTCACATTGCGGTGAATGTGCGCTTTTCGTTTTAGGGTTTCGCCTGAGGACTGGTTGCCTGCTCGTCCGGTCTTCTACCTTTCTTCTACTTTCTGAACCTTGGCACTACGTGACTACATCACCTACTGTTAGGCTCGGAGACTAAGTGGGCACACTTCACCTTGCGGTGAGTGTGTTTTCTTTAATCTGGAAGACTCCGCGCCTCCTGAAGTTAAAGAAGACTATCTCCCTTTCTTGTGGTCGGACTCTAAGTGGGCACACTTGGTCCACTGCGAGGAAATTTTTGATTTTGAACTTGAGCTCCTTACATCCTTCTAGCAAGCCTTACTTGAGTAAGCACGTGCTTGGCCGGATAGTTAAGCTGGTCGGCTACGGTCCACAACTGCTCGGCGACTCATTATGGTGGTCGGACCATGAGTCTGATTGCTCGGCTTTGTTTACACTTCCTCGGACAAGCTCAAGATGGCGCTGCACAGTGGATACAAGGCGCTCGGGGACTAGCTGTGGGGGCTACGACCCCGGATACCCATGGCAGACTATATGGGCTACGCTCCCAGGGGCGGTCTAGCCCACAGGACGAAGACCTACGGTGCACGGCACTGCTCGGCGTGCACCGTAAGACATCAAGGGCGATATCCTGAAGATACTATGAGATCTGTTAGGATACGTTCGATCCCATGATTCATGTAATCTGTTATTACTTTCCGGTTATCTCCTAGATCTAACCGACTTGTAACCCTGCCCCCAGACTATATAAGGCGGGCAGGGACCCCCTCAAAACACATGCAATATCATATAAAGCCAATACAATCCAACAGACCACATGAGTAGGGTATTACGTCGCGCTGACGGCCCGAATCTATCTAACTCTTGTGTCTCTGTTGCCTTCTTATTCTCGATTACATGCATCTTTATCGATCAATCTACCTTCGTGGGATACCCCTCGGAGGACTGCCGACGATATTCTGTCGACATGAGTCGATGAATTCACTAGCTGCAATATTACTTTATTCCAAGCCTCACCTACACATATGAACTTTGAAGTGTCTATCACACTATCTTGGGTAGTTGAAGAATAGAACGGACTAGAATCTAGTCATCCTCACTTCTCCTGCTCAGAAAATTTAGGTTTTTGAAAGATTTCCAAATTAAAATATAGCTTTGTTCCTCAAATGATTATCTCAGATTACTCAATGTGTATAGTTCCTCACCAAGGCATTGTTTTGCCTCTTTTCATCCTACTTCTAAAAAGCTTATGTGGAGTTCAGGTAGGAATAAAATATGTAGCATACTTGTCTTGCATATATTGTAAAGTTAAATCCCAGATCCAAGGAGAGAAGTGTCATACTCTTAGATCAAGATATGCATGTGTGTGAAATATTTGGTAGCTAACCTAATTCTACTATGCTTTTTGAAATATATTTCTATCTTGTGAATTTTTTTTTGTAAGAACATGGGCTATCTTTATTCTCATCTTTTTTTTCTTTTTTTAATAATAATTATACTTTTGCATAACCCATGTCTCTTTTTGCAGCACATATATGTGGTGTGTATGTGATCTTGATCTTGGGAGCATGATAAATCTCTCAACAAGGGTCAACAAGACTTGACAAAACTTAATACAAAGCAAGTACCTTATATGGAAGGTTTTTAATTAGCATATGACCTTGATAGAAAATTCAACGTCATTGAGGAGACAAGCTATTGATTTTAATTTTTTTAAGAAAATTCTCCAAGTACTTTGCAAAAAGGAGAAATGTTCCTTTCATCATACCATATCTTATTCATCAACTACTTAGATAGCATGCTTTTTCTATGATATATTGTTCACAAGTGATAGGAATATAAGCAAGAAATAAAGAGTATGCGAGCCAACCATAGAAAAGCATGTACCTCGTACCTGCATGTACGTTCGTCCGCTATGAGCCGATGAGTGCCTCTGCTTAAAATTCTCATAGACATCGGCTTCGTCCTTGCCACTAGCCACTGATCTTCTTCACGTGACTGGTCAGCCGATGCTTAGAGTCCTCTCACGTGATTAGCTGATTAATTATGCCCCTCCAGAGAACCAGCATCTAAGGTGCTAATACTCCTTTAATCACCTGCCATCCACGAGAATGCCATCTTTATGAAGTGGAAAAGTTGAAAACTGATTAATTGACCCATGTACGTATTCCCATGGCTATATCGGCTTTTGTCGGCAAGGAAAATTTTATCAGCCGCTGGAGGGCCAATAAGTTTTATCAGCTATCCACGAGCCGACAAAATTCTTAAGCCATCTTCTTCCTTCTTCAGATCTCTCAGAGTAGTAATGCTGGCCGTGGAGGCGTGGAAGAAGTAGGTCCGTGCGCCGAGCTCGGCGGCAATGTCCAGCGACCTGGTGCAATCGACCGCGGGTAGCTAGCAAATCGGAGGAAGTTACGGGGCAGCGGGTCCATGAAACTGGTGATGCCGATGATGACAGTCTGACAGATATCACGCTGGATGAACAACTTGGGCGAGCTGGAGCATCCGCATGAAGGAAGGTCCTGTGTATCGGCAATCCAAAGGGCCGATATGCTTCTGTCAGGGCTGAAATCTCTCTTATGCCGGCCAACGGACCCAATCGGCGTTATGCCTAACAAATCCCTGACGTCGTCGATAAGTGTAGCAGTTGCCGACGTATTAATATCTTCCATGGCCATCTTGACGAACCTTGCTTAAGGGCACGTACAACGGGCGTGCTGGCCGTCGTCTCGAGAGTGTCATTTTGCAAAATCCACCCCCGTCCGCTACAGTAATTGAGGAGAGAGCCGTCGCGTCGCGAGACGACGGCGAGCGCTCGTGCTCCCAAGCGAACTCGACGGCTGAATTCGCATTGTACGGAGCCCACGTCGCGAGGATCCAGCTGCGCGCGCGCGAAGTGAAATATTCGCGCCAAAAATCCGCACATATATGCCTCAGCCGCGCCATTTTTCATGGCCATTCTCGCCCAAATCAGTCTAAGATGCCCTTGCGCCTTCGCCGGATTTCATCTCACGATGTCTAGCCGGGATTTGAAGAGAAAGGCGACGTCAGTTTCGAAGAACAAGGTGAAGGCAGCGCCGCCAGCGGCAGCGGCGGCAGGGGCGAGCAGACTTCCTCGCGGAAGTGGCTCATCCCCAGCACCCAACCTCGCCGGTTTCAACGGCGTGGCAGCGCCCTTCCTCGGTCACGGAAGCAGCTCGTCCCCAACACCCAACTCCTCTGCTGGTACGATTCATCCTCAATCCCTGGCAAATGGCTTGGATTCTTCACCAATCCATGGCAGACGAGGCTACCTAGTCGGATTTGGCGCAGTTGCCTCTTCACATGGCAGATGTGCCTCCACCAGTCCAAGTTCTCCTCTGTTCGGGCATCAATCAAATTGGGATCCAGCATGGTAATCCTTGATTTGCTTCAATTCTAGCGTTTAGCTGTAGGCTATAGCTTTGATTTGATTGAATTCGTATTCTGCATTTCTGCTCATCTAGGGAAATCTATCCTGCTACGTTTTGCCATCATAGGGAAATCTATCCTGCTACGTTCTGCGATTCTATTTTAGTTACCTGTATGCTATGTTGCCTTGGTGATTTTCTGGACAGCAGAGAAATAGTGGTAGTTCAGTTGGTTCTTTTTCAATTAAACATGCCAATACATGGAACCTGCAATTCTAACTATTGAATGCTTTCAGTTACTGATAACTGAACAGTTATCTGATCATTGATTTTTTTTCTAGCTACTGGATGTTATCAGTTCAATAGAATTGATCACTGATATTTTTTCTAGCTACTGAATGTTTTGTAGCTACTATTTTTTTTCTAGCTACTGAATGTTGTTAGTTCACTAGAATTGATCATTGTTTTCTTTTTTCTAGCTATTGAATGTTGCCGGTTCACTAGAATTGATCATTGATTTTTTTTTCTAGCTACCGAATGTTGTCAGATCACTAGAATTGATAACTGAATGTTTTCTAGCTACTGAATTTTTTTCTAGTTATTGATTTTTTTACTTGTTTTACTTGTCTGTTAGTTTGATAAATACATATCTAGCAGAAATTTGATAAGAAATATATACTTGCAGGGACAACAGCACACATCCCCCTGGTAGATTTATGGGTTTATTCAACAACCAACCCCATTTATCACAGAATTCACATTTTGTTGGTGTTCCATCTCATTATGCACCTTTCAAGGCACCAAGGCCTATCGATGTTGGCATCAGTTTTGCCTCAATGGATGCACCACAGCCTAACAACTGTGGAAGTTCGTCTCAAGAAGTGGAAGTTTTATCTGACCAGCAGGCTATTGATGTTGATAGCGATACGGAGAATGTCAGGACTGAGAAGCGGATCATGTGGACACCAGAAGAAGACGAGAAATTGATGAGTGCTTGGTTGAAAAATTCAACAGATTCATCTGTCCGAGCTGATAGGAATAACAAGCACTATTGGGGTGATGTTGTTAAGTCATACAACATGACTATCCCGTCACATAGGAAAAGAAATTCAAAGCAAGCCAAGGATCGATGGCACAAGATTAATCAGTGGACTGATTTGTATGAATGTGCATATCTGAAGGCTCACTGACTATTCACAAGTGGGTATTCTGATCAGATGTGGATTGATGCAGCAGACAAGTTCTATTTGGTAGACAACAAAAAGGCAAAGATAGGTCCCTTTGTGCTAAAGAATGTTTGGAAAATATGCGGAGAGGTGCCAAAGTGGAAAACATACAATGAAGACCTAAGGAATGCGCGTAAAAGGAAGTCATATCACATTGAAGGAGAAGTGGAGGAAGATGATGATATTGAAGAAATGCCTGAGCGACCTATTGGACAGAAGGCAGCCAAAAAGGCCGCTCGTGCTGCAAAAGGGAAGTCCAAAGGATCAAATTTGGATGATGATGGAAAATCAAAGGAATCGGCGATTGATGTGGAGAAGCTTGACAAATTTAGCAAAATACAGGAAGATTTAAATGTAAACCGCATGAAGGTATTGGAACTACAACAGAAGTTATCACCGAGAAGCTTGAAACCACAAGACTGGCACATCTTACAGCTAAGGAGACCACCGAGGCAAAAAGGCTTGAGAAGGAATCAAAGATGATGCATGCTTACAACACTCTCATCTCTCAAGATACAAGTTCAATGTCCGATGAAGAAAAAGTTGAGTGTGTTGCTGCTATGAAGTGTTTTAGGAAGACTTTATTTCCTGAAATGATCTAGTCAGGTATGCACACATGCTGTTTCAGTTACATGTATGTTACTTGTCAATTGCTTGCACCCATCCTTGATATATCTGTTCATTTCTACTAGCAGGGAAAAGGAGAAAGCCATAGTGAGATGTGCTGGAAATTCTATCGATGGCATGATAATTTTCAGTCTTGTTTCAGTATTAGTGTTTCGGTCTTAGCTGTATGGAACATGTTGTATGGACCCTGCTGTGTGAACCTGTCAAATGTTTGCATGTCTCCTTGTGTGAACCTGTCAAATGTTTGCATGTCTCACTTGAATTTTCAGGCCTGCATGTCACTTGAATTTTCAGTTACTTGCATGTCACTTGATTTTTCTGCATGTATCCTATGTGAAACAGTCCACTGTCCGCATGTCTCCTTGTGAAACTGTCCACCGACTGCATATCTCCTATATGAATCTCCATCTAGTCGTTGGTTACGGACTATAAAAAGGTGGCTTGGCTCCATTCAGTCGGCATAGGATCTGTAGTTGTTTTTACCAGTATTATGGAACCACATCCACCAAACGATGATGAAGATGATCTACCAATTAAAAGCCGATGACTTTGATCCTACAGAGGTGTTCACCATGGAAGATTTGCTAGCGGAGGATGAAATTGTAGAAGAATTTGTGAGGAAGATTGGAGATGGATTGAAGGCTGACATCGAAGGAGGAACATCGTCTGTGACTCGCCGCCGACGACAAAGTGGACCAAGGAGGTACATACCAAGGAATCGAGAAGCAGGTCATGATGATCTTGTCGCTAATTACTTTTCTGCAAATCCTATCTACACCAATGAGATGTTCCGTAGAAGGTTTCGGATGAATAAACTGTTATTCCTGCGCATCGTGCAAACTCTTAGCAATTGGGATCCTTATTTTACCCAAAGAGTTGATGCAACTGGTAGGGATGGACATTCACCCCTTCAGAAAGTGTACCGCGGCAATCCGGATGCTAGCATACGGCTCGCCGGCCGACCAACTTGATGAGGTACTAAAAATTGCGGCAAGCACTTGTTTGGAGATTCTAGGAAAATTTGCCATAGGGGTGATTGAATGTTTTGGTCAAGAGTACCCGCGCTCTCCTACAAGCGATGAACTAGAAAAAAATTTACAAGAAAATGAGGCTCGTGGTTTTCCAGGAATGTTGGGAAGCATCGATTGTATGTATTGGGCATGGAAGAATTGTCCGAAAGGTTGGGCGGGCATGTTCACACATGGTGACAAAGGTGTTCCTACTATGATCCTTCAAGCAGTGGCATCTCATAATCTTCGTATATGGCATGCTTTTTTTGGTACCGCCGGATGAGAAGGAATTGGTTAGAGTTTCCTTGGATTTGAATGAGAATGCAAGTGTGACAATAGTGCTCCCGACTGAAGTGCATACAAGTGATAACCCCAATCCATGCTTCGCGGAGGTGCTTAGAAGGAATTCCGCTATCCAAGCACGGCCAATACATAGACAACTTAGGGATGATCTTGTCCAGCATATATGGAAACGCTATGGAAACAAAGAAAATTAGACATAAATGTTTAAATCATATTTGATTTATGGGGAAGAAGATCATATGTTATATTTGAGTTATGAAATATATTATATTATATTATATTATATTATATTATATTATATTATATATATAATATATATGATTTACTTTGAAGGATTTGTTTTGTATCAATTAGCAACACAATGGTACACACAATGGTACATAGAAATAATATTCATGATTGATCACGGCTACATGCAAGCATTAAACGATTTGTAGATAGCCAAATAGACAGCAGTTGTCTGTGGGTTGTATGAGCTGTCTGTTTAGCCGTCTATGTTGTAAATTCCAAAAACTTATGGACAACAGCTGCCCTAGTTGTCTTTCTTATAGTATTTATTGACGTCAACCTGTGTGTGTCCGTCGGCTGGCATTTGGTCAACTTCCGATCCACCTCTTCTTCATCGGCCAATCCAAGGCTATTGGGGTCCGTGTTGAGTAATCTTGACTTTAATAAGCTAGACTAGAATCATTAATTCCCAGGATATTGATCTATCGGCCTGGACTTTGCACTATCTTGAGCCGGCTCCTTTTATTCTTACAGGCCGATGCCTGAATCGTGGGTCTTTTCCTAATTAGATGCTCAATCGGCAAATGTCGCCTTCGTACTTGCATGCATGCACATCTCTATGTCCAACCTGGACAAGTATTTGCAGAATTTTGACAGAAACCCCCCCCCCCCCCCCCCCCCCCCCCCCCCCCCCCCCCCCCCCGCCTAGCTTGCAGCTTGCGGCAAGTCTTCACAGCGGCGTAGCTTGCAGCTTGCGGCGTGCCTTTACAGCGGCGCAGCTTGTGGCAGCGGCGGCGCGGCTTGCGCGGCAGCGCCGGTGAGCGTGCTGCACAGTGGCACGGCCTGCATAGCAGCAGAGGCTTGAGATGGTTGTCTAGAAAAGTCTGTTAAACAAAGGTGGTTTCTATCAAGATAGTGAAAATGGTCCAATATAAGTCCCAAACTTTGGGTCTGATGGCCATCTCACCACAACCCAACAGCAACAGGTTCTCCAGCTGGTACTGCCAATCAGTCAAGTTTGTGCCCGAGGAAATTAGGAAAGGTTTCAATTCTCTCATCATTCTAGTGGCCTGGGAAATTTGGAAACTCTGGAATACATGTGTCTTCGATAGTGCGAGGCCAAATCAGGTGTTACAGGCCATTGCAAATGAATGCATTTTGTGGTGTTTAGCTGGAGCTAAAGATCTTCACTTCTTCAGGGGTTGACCGTTTAGGTCATGGATTTGGGGCAGCTGACTTTTGCCCTCTGGTAGTTCTGGTCATGTTTATCTTTCAGAAAGGGTGAGAGGTCTAGTGTTCAGTACGTAGACAGTGGAGTGTGCTGTAAGTTCATGGGTGTGTGTGAGTTTTGTTTGGGGACTCATCCCCCCATGTACTCTCTCTTTTTCTTTAACGAAATCATGCGTAGGAGAAAGCTCTCCTACGTGTCTGAGAAAAAAATGGTCGAACTATTTTTCTTTCTGAGAAGCAATCCTGAAATATGTGGCACACTGCCTGTCCTGTTATCTACATTTCACTATGATGTATAGTTATTCAAGAAAGCAGATAGTTTCCCACTAGTAGCTTATACATTAGTCAGTTCCTTACTATTAGTGAATCAACCTATGCTTGCTTGAGTGCATAGGATTATTAGGATCAGTAGTAGCATTTCTCTTTTTTCTTCGAAGTATATGCCACAACTTGCATGCATATTCTCTCATGTGATAGTTGATGTGAGCAGTATGACAACTTTGGGCATCCGGTGGTTCCCAAAAGGTATTCTCCTTACTAGTACAGCGTCACGGAGGTCTAGTCATCATATCCTTCTATTGTTATAAATACTATCCACCAGAGTGGTTTGCTCATTTGGGTTATGTTTGATCTTTTCCTGGGGTGGGGGTGGGGTGTTGCGCATGATTGTCACTGGATCCTTTCTCTAGTATCATTCTATGTAATTTAATAAAATCACCTTTTCTCATTTGTTTTAAGGAATACATGGTTGGTACTGGCTAGTCTATGTGCCAACATTTTAAATGCTTAGTGTTAAGTTGAAACTCATTTTGGAGTATAGGTGGATCTTTAATTACAACATTGTCAAAGCGGTGGATTATATATGATTTAGTTTTAGTTGGAATGTACTCGCTGTTGCAGGGCAATGCTTAAATTGGGATGGTAGACTGGACCAAAAAATTTGTTTTTCATTTTAGAAGTATCGATGAGTTCAACTGTATTTTCATTATTTTACTTGCCTAGGGCATGTAGTCGTTGACTATTATACAGAAACACAAAATTCCACACGACATGACCTTGCTTGTGTTTGGCTGGGTACAGAAAGCAAAGAAGCTCCAAAAAAGGAGAAAAATCATAGGGCGATGGACGATATTAGAGAAAGCATCAAGGAGCTACAATATTACAAGGAAATCATTTTTAAATCACGGAGATCTAAGTAGCAGACTGTGGTGGTCTAAGGGCATATACCCAACAACGTTTTCTAGCTACCTATTTGATGACGTGGCGGAGCTGCTAGCGATGAGTTAGTCCCCCAACTCGCACGATTACCCATGGATAGTGTCTCTGACCATATGGCCCACACCAGTATGCTGCACGCTAGGAACTTTTTTTCATTTTTTTATGTCTACTTGCTTGACGATTTCTTTCTCCTCGTTGAGGACACTAAGTAACAGACTCTCTGATGGTGGATGTTGTATCGCACTGGGTGGTTGGCCTAAGGTTAGAGTTGGGAGTTGGGAAAGTGCTCTAGAATTTCGGGCGATTGAACTAATCATCTTCTCAATCCCCTACAATTCCAATGGGAAAGCTGCCCATCGTTGTCGGCCTTCGTGCCGTTGTGAATGTCGGCCTTCGTGCCGTTCTTTTTTGCAGGTTATGGAAACCTCACCGTGCAGGGGAGGTGCTGTCGAATTTTTTAACAAATACTAACCTGTTGCCTTTTTATATTGCAGAGGATCCGTCGGAGGGGACCAGAGGACCCCGATCGTCTTCGTGGGCATTGCGGGTCTGCCTGCACCGCGTCGCCTCGCCACTGCACCGACTCGACACCGCCCCGCTAGCCTGACCTCACCGGCACCTTAGGTATAACCCCTCTATCCGTATCATGGTCGTAGGTCGCGTAACCCAGTTAGGCGTCTCCCATCCGAAACAGATACGGTCGGAGGTATGCGGATCTTTGCATATCTGTGACCGTATCTGTTTTGGATTGTCCACATTTTTTGGACAGCCTGCGGATGCGTAGATAAAGTTAGTTTCCATGGTCCGCTCCGGTCCGAGGCAGACTTTCGGCATCACCTCCTTGTTGTTCTCTGGATACACACTCTCCCTTGCAGGACGTGTATCGGGAGAACGGCGGAGAGGTGCTGCCGAAATTCTGTCTCGGATAGGGAGCAGAGCATGGAAACTAACCTCATCTACGCATCCGCGGGTGGGATTAGGACCTATCCTCACCTATTAGAGAGTAGGAACACCGCGTAGATGCAATTGATGGTTACATTACTATGTGCTGTATATGTGGAAGGATGGAAGACCGTCAGTGGATGTACACGGGCCAGAGAAGCAGGAGTGACTTTGACATTGAGTGGGTGAATGGGACAGATGCTTTCTTGGAACATGCATGGAGCTCGGGTGTAGCTAAAGGACATTCTAAACTTTGGTGTCCCTGTAGCAAATGTGACAACAACAGAAGGGTAGACAAGGTGACCATGGGTAAACATCTTGTGTACAATGGTTATATGGCTGGCTACCACCGATGGATCCACCATGGTGAAGCAGATCATATAAGAGCGGAGGTGGTGAGACCACGCCTCGAGGCTTTTGATGATGATGCCGGAGTAGCAGACATGCTAGATGACACTCACCAAGCTCACTTCGCAGAAGGACGTGAGAAGGAGGAGATGGAGGAAGCTGCTAAGGCCTTCTACGAAATGTTGGACTCGGCACAGAAACCCCTTCATGAGAGTACAATGGTTTCTCAGCTGGATGCCATTGGACGTGTTATGGGGTTGAAGGCTGAGTTAAATCTGAGTCACGAAGGCTTTGATAAGATGTTGGCCGTGTTTGGCAGCATGCTACCGGAGAAGCATATTCTGCCGAAGAACTTGCACGAGTCACAGAAACTACTTCGTATGCTTAAGATGCCATATGACAAGATACATGTTTGTCCGAAGGGGTGCGTCTTATTTAGGAAAGATCACAAGGATGCAAAGTACTGTCCGAAGTGTAAATCCTCAAGGTACCTGGAGGTAGACTCTAGAGATGGCCAGAAGAGGCAGCTTATGATCCCCGCGAAAGTCCTACGGCACCTTCCGTTTGTGCCAAGGATCCAATGGCTTTTCATGACCGAGGAATCCGCAAAACAGATGACATGGCATAAAGAAGGTGTACGGTACAAGCCATGGACGATGGTGCATCCGTCCGATGCCGAAGCATGGACGTACTTTAATGACAAACATCCTGACAAAGCAGCTGAGGCTCGTAATGTACGTGTCGCGCTGGCAACAGATGGGTTCAATCCTTATGGACAGTTGTCTGTCCCATACACATGTTGGCCCATGTTTGTTATCCCCTGAATCTCCCCCCGGCATCTCCTTTCAACGGCATAACGTCTTCTTGTCGTTAATAATTCCTAGACACCCGGGGAGTAATATGGGTGTGTACATGGAGCCTATGATTGATGAATTGATCGACGCTTGGGAGAAGGGGGTATGGACATATGACCGAGCTACAAAATCATCCTTCAAGATGCATGTTTGGTACCACTACTCCCTGCATGACTTCCTGGCGTATGGGTTATTCTTCGCCTGGTGTGTCCACGGGAAGTTCCCGTGCCCAATATGCAAGGAAGCTGTGAGGTTCATTTGGTTGAAGAAGGGTGGCAAGTATTCATCGTTCGACAGGCATTGTCAATTCCTCCCTTCTAACCATCCATTCAGACAAGACATCAAGAACTTTACGAAAGGTGTTGCAGTGATAGACCCTAAACCGTGCATGAAGAGTGGTGCTAAGGTGCGTGCTCAGATAGATGCTCTCATGCCCAATGAAGAAGGTGGTTTTGTGGGATATGGTGAGGAACATATGTGGACTCATAAGTCCGGCTTGACGAGGCTCCCCTATTTCGATGACCTTCTTCTGCCACATAACATTGATGTAATGCACACCAAAAAGAATATCGCCGAGGCACTTTGGGGAACTCTCATGAACACTGACAAGTCTAAGGACAACGTTAAGGCTAGAGTGGACCTAGCGACGTTGTGTGATAGACCGAAGCAAGAGATGCGGCCTCCTAGTGGCCGAAACAAACAATGGAAAAGACCTAAGGTCAATTTCATCTTGGAACCCGATCAAAGGAGGGAAGTACTAAAATGGATCAAGACGTTAATGTTCCCAGATGGATATGCAGCGAATCTGAGCAGGGGAGTGAACTTAGGCACTTTACGAGTCAACGGGATGAAGAGTCATGACTACCACATATGGATTGAGCGGCTTCTTCCGGCAATGGTCCGAGGCTATGTCCCTGACCATGTCTGACAAGTGCTGGCAGAGTTGAGCTTTTTCTTCCGTCAGCTTTGTGCCAAGGAGATATCTCGGACCGTCGCTCAGGACTTGGAAAAAGCAGCACCTGTGTTGCTCTGTAAGCTAGAGAAGATCTTTCCACCTGGCTTCTTCTTGCCCATGCAGCATCTAATTGTGCACCTCCCGTCCGAGGCACGTTTGGGGGGGGCGTGCAAGCCCGGTGGTGCTATCCAATTGAGAGATGTCTAAAGACTCTTCGCAAGAAATGTACAAATAAAGCTAGAATTGAGGCTTCCATTGCAGAGGCAAGTCTAAGGGAGGAGGTGGCAAACTTCACAACACTATACTACAAGCCGAAACTTCCTAGCAATCATAATCCACTCCCTCGTTACAATGTTGGCGAAAATGAATGGACCCACAGCCTGTTCCAAGGCCAACTCGGCAGCGCAAGTGGATCGACCAATAAGATATTGGAAAATGAAGAGTGGCGAAGTGTCATGCTATATGTGTTGACCAACCTTCCCGAGGTGCAGCCGTTCGTCGAGTAAGTTCTCAACGAACTTGTTTCAATACGCCCTGAATATTCTTCATGCAACCCCACTGATTCTCGTTCGGATAGGGAATTTATTCGTGAGTCTTGGCATCAATCAAGGGATCCTACCTCGCAGGAACATGACACCCTTCTTTCTCGGGGTGCGGGTGCGGGGAGGCCTGATTTCATTTCTTGGTTCAAACAAAAGGTAATGTCCAATTTAGCTCCCACGTTCCATATTCCAAGTTTCTCGTTCGTTCGATTAATATAACGACCTATCATGCTTGAGCTTGCAGGCCCAGACTTACTCGTCCATGAGTGAGGAGTTGAGACAGGTTGCAGGTGGCTATGATGTTAGGGTGCAGTCATTTACCGGTTATGACGTGAACGGATATCGCTTCCACACAACAAGATATGAGCAGACTCGGCCCAAACGGAAAACCACAAATAGCGGAGTTTGCACGCCCTGCATTGACAGCCTCGACTATCATGGTAGAGTTGAGGAAATCTATGAACTCTCATTTCATGGTCACAAACATAAACCTGTCGTGTTCAAATGCCACTAGTTTAATCCTCGAGAAACGAGACGGACCCCTCATCTTGGGCTAGTCGAGATTCGAGAAGATTCCGTCTATCTAGAAAAAGATGTCTACATTGTGGCTCAACAGGCCGTGCAGGTGTACTATACGCGATATGCCAACCAAGACAAAGCGGATCTTAAGGGTTGGGCTATTGTGCACCAGGTGTCTCCACACGGTAAACTACCTGCCCCAAACGATGACGATTACAACTTCAACGCAAACACATATGATGGACAGTTCTATCAAGAAGATGTGCTACCAGGCACGTTTGAGATAGTCTTACCCGAAGCGATCGAAATGGAAGTAGACAATGAAACAGAGGATGATGAGGTTGATGGAGATGTGGTGCAAAATGCCAAGGACATAGAAATGCTTGACCGATTAAGGCTAGTCAATGACGACGAAGACAACATAGAACCTTCAGATAGTGTTGCCCATTTGGACAATTTTGACAGTGATGACGACACCTATGATCCTAATCATGAAGATTATTCATAATACATGTAATACTACGTTTGTTTTAGTTTGTGTTTTATTTATTTATTTTGAATCTATTTCTAATATATATACTAATAAGTCTTGTTTATTCTTTGTGATTGCAGGTGATGGCGAGCAGCCGTCCACGACGTGAGACGGCCTCCCTTTACGGGAGACCACGCCCTCCCGTTTCAGACGAGGGGTCAGGGTTAGGGGTAGCGTCCACAGGAGGTCAGAGGAGGAGGACCAGGGTCAGGAGGATGACTTCGCTCAGAACCACGCGAGGCAACGGGACCAGCGTCTGCTGAGGCGAGGTGCTACTCACCATCAAGGCAGCCGTAGCCTCCCCACCTACAAACAAGCATATGTAAGTGATTTCTTTTATCTTATTTGACGCTGAGTTCTGTCTTATTTCTCACCATCTTGCCGTCTTACTCGCAGGAGGCTGCACACCCGGGAGTGGAGGTCTCGGAGTTCTCTGCGTGGGCTATGTCCCACATGGGCAGGGCGTCTTCCTCTGTCTCCTTCGACCCGTCTGCCCCGCGCGAGGTGTACTCCGACCCGACCGTGCACACTAAGGCCCAAGAGTACACCTCAAAGGTGAGGGAGGTCCATGGGGAAGATTACGATGTGCGCACTGAGCCCATTGATGCAGAGACCATCATGAGGCTAGGAGGAGGCAAGAAGCATGGGCGGCTGTGGATTGCAGATGGCGCCATCGACTCCACCACTGTTCCCTCTCTCGACGGGCTCCGAGCACGGAGCACGAGCTCTAGCCAGCCCATACGCCCACGGCCTACTCCGTCACTGCAGCGGATCGACGCTCTCGAGGTACGTCCTGTTTTACTCGTCGTACGTTCATCTTTGCACACCTAAGTTACATTTGCATTACTAAAACATTGAAGTTTGTATTGCAGGCCGAGCTGCAGGCCTAGAAGCTCATGGTCGAGGCTCAGAGCGCGCAGCTGTAGGCCTAGAGGGAAGTGTTCGCGGCCCAGGAGAGGAGGATGCAAGAAATGGAGGCCTTCATGCGGAGTGTCCAGCAAGGGGGTGTACCTTTGCCGTTGGCAGCTCCTCCACCGCCTACTTCTACAGCCACTCCTGTAAGTATGAAAGTTCACTCTTACTAGATGCTTTCTTGACATACAACCATGGTTGACATACAAACTTACTAGATGCTTGACATAGAAACTTACTAGATGCTTGACATAGAAACTTACTACATGCTTGCACTAGCTATGACATACAACCATGCTTGACATTCTCAATTTACTAGATGCTTGACATAGAAACTTACTAGATGCTTGCACTAACTATGACATACACCAGTGCTTCACATAGAAACTTACTAGATGAATCTCACACATGGAACCTCTTATCCTTTTTGCAGCCTCCGTCGGCGGGTTCGAATAACCCCGCTCATGCGTCACCGAATGATGGAGCCTTTGCTTCACCATCGTGTCATAGGCCGTCTTTTTGAGGAGTTGTGCTTCGTCATTTGCTTGGACTTGAGCTTCACTTGTGGTTGTGACTTATGCTTGGACTTGATGGACTATGGTTGTGAATTTGTGACTTGTGGTTGTGATATTTGACTTGTGGTTGCGATATGTTGTTATTTGAGTTGTGGTTGTGATATAATGTGTGAAAATGGTTTCGTTGTGATATATATGTGATTATTGTGATGTTTGTGATATATATGTGACATGTGATGTATATTTGAACTGTTTGTGTCAGTGGAATGCAAAAAACAAAAAAAATTGCAATTTCGGTTGATTTGCCGAGTGCAATGGTCATGGCACTCGACAAAGCTGGGAAACTTTGCCGAGTGCCAGGACATTGCACTCGGCAAAGATTTTTTTTTTTAAAAAGGAAAAAATCTTTGCCGAGCGTTAAGCTGGGGAGGCACTCGGCAAAGAGCTTTTTAAAAAAAATTAAAAAATAGCTTTGCCGAGTGCGCGCCGCCGTGGCACTCGGGAAAGAGTTTTTTTAAAAAAATAAAAAATGTATTTGTCGAGTGCCTTGCCGCCGCGGCACTCGGCAAAGAGTTTTTGAAAAAAAAATAAAAAACGCCTTTGCCGAGTGCCCAAACTGTCGGCACTCGGCAAAGGCGCCGTCAACGGAGCAGCGGCGTTGACGGCTGCTTTTCTTTGCCGAGTGCCGTCATTGGCACTCGGAAAAGGATTTGCCGAGTGCCCGACATATGGCCCTCGACAAAGAGCCTCTTTGCCGTTAATTTTTTTCCGATGGCTCTTTGCCGAGGGCGGTGCTCGGCAAAGCCTTTGCCGAGGGTTTTTGGGCCTTTACCGAGTACCCTGCGTCCTCGGCAAAGAGGGCGCCTCCAGTAGTGATAATCATACTCAATAGATCTCGGCCGCATGTATATCATTCTATATATACTTCCTTTTATATCTCTCGCGATCGCGTGAACAACCAGGTCGCTAGAAGTACTGCTTCTGGACTCTTTTTGCTTTTTTGATTGTCCATGCAGATCCGATTTTTTCTCTAACATATGGACACCAATGCGCACAACACAGTAGCACCTGGACTCCGTACGTGCGCTGTGGCTTTATTATATTCAGCAGGGCAGGAAGGATGAACACCATGTTTGCTTCAGCCGATGGAATGCTTATATATCATCGGCTTTTTCTTTCCTGCTAACGCCGATACTGACTACCCACAGCGTAGTCGAGGCTGAGAAAGCTATCACAGCCGATGCTGACAAAACATTCCAACTATCATAGTGTTCAGCATCTACATATACATGCTTGTAGGGACCAACGTCAGAGCACCATCTTCATTTCCTCTGCATGAGCAAGCAACAAACGTAGGCTAAGAAATAGTTTTTTTTTAGCATCGACGCAAGTAGGTTCCTTGATGTCGGCCAATTGGCTTCATCGGCTCCATATAGCCGAATGAGGGTTCCTGTCCTCACGTATAACATCGGCTTTATTTAATCGGCTCCATGGAGGTGAGGGAGCAGCCGACGGAGATGATCGAGGGAGCAGAGTCCTAGTTGCTCTCTTTTGGCATGCGGCGTCCGGACCTTAATTGCTATACATTTTCGTCCAGGCTGAAGGCCACCATATCAATGCCCATGGTTTTTGGTAGCTTCCTGTATGCTTCCTTTGAATAGGTATAGTCTCGTCTTGGAGCAGGAGCAGGAGCACGGTACAGCAACACAAATATCTATCTGCAACAGATGGGCTTCGAGCACCACTTATTAATTCTGATGTAACTTGATGTGCTGCTGTTTTGCAGCGGCCGATGCTGCCTGATAATAATCTATCTCATGTATGCCAAAATAGCACAGTAGTCCTTGAGCCATATGTTAGTGTTCATCTCCTCCAGTCCGGCCCAGGCCTTGACCTCGTGCCCTGATCGGGGGCGCCCAACCCGATATGGTTGGTAGGCCCCCGTCACACTGCTCTACAAATAGAGGTGGGGCCGGCGGCTCTCTTCATGAGGTTGACCCGAACCACAGTTTCTCACCAAAATCCCTAATCCGATCTAGAGGGTGCGCAGCTAGTGACGGGAAGCTCCACTGCCTCGCCGCCACTGGACTGCGTCACCGGACTCCACTGCCTTCGCTGACCCGCCGCCACCGGACCGTGTCACCTACGACCACTACACTGACGTCCTCCGGCTTCACTGACTCCATGGCGGACGCAAGCGGATCCTCCTCCAAGGGCACTGTCGGCACGAAAATGTGTCAACACACGGCAAGCCGGAAGGATCTGCTTGGTGGAGCTGGAGATCCGCTTGGCTTCAACGCAGGGATAACTGATCATGCGAATTCCTCCCGAGACGTGCCAGTCAATTTGACCCTGCAATTGACAAGGAGAGAAATTTTATCAGTAATTTAAGGTGGAACATGCCGGTCTGTGCCCAGACAGTTCCAAGTGTGCCGCTTCGAGAGCAGCCAGACGGGAAAATCGACTAAATAGCCGATACGCACAGAAATCGGCTGTTACGGACTGTAAAGCTCATGGATAGCGATTGATTTTGTATTGACCGGTACAGTACATGTAGATGTAAGTGAGATCATCAGCTTATGTAGATATTACCAGTATAAAGCATTGAGCCGATAAATCTAACGAGAAAGGATATGGGATGCGAACAAATCGACTGTCTAATACAAATGGACCCACAAACGCTCTGAATTTAATCTCTTACCATCAACAGAGAGGTTCGACCGGATCGATGGCAGCTATGATAATAATAACAAACTAAAACCGAAGAATCCGTAAAATCATCTATACTTCGATAGGCTTTCCGAAAGACATGCTATACGTGAAGGCTCAGGTGAATCGGCTGAAATAGTCAATTCAGGTGAAAAGGGACTACAGCGTGTGAACAATCGACTATTTCATGTGAACAAACCTGCGGACTCATCAGATCTAACCTGCTATCTCTATCAGTGGGGTTCGACCGGATCGATACAGCCGTGATAAGGACAACAAATCAAACATTTAAAGTAAATAGATCTATTCACGTTTAACAGAATCATGTAAACACACTGTAGGCATTAACGCATAGGCGATCGGCTATTTAGCCGATGCAGGCATAGCAAACAGTTAAGGTAACGCTTAATCAAGAACATATCTACTAACTAGCGTCCTCCAATCTACAGTGCCATCAGTGGGGATCGACCGGATCGTTACAGCCACAATAGCGAACTATAAACCAGATTTAACTAGCCAGCAAACCTCTTTAAGATCATACACGCGTTAACCGCGTACTATGCACAATCAAGATCGAAGTAGAAACAGCTGATGAAACATAATTCGTCGCTCAAGGTAAACAATATCGTGTTGTAGCAAGGCAAGTGATGGACTAAAAGGATATGAGGCCGATCTAGATCGATCTCGATCGGGCAGGTTGATGTTGCTGCAAACTAACGACTATAAGAACATCAGCAAGATCGGTAACTTAATGAATCTACCCGAAGGACGCCACTCTTAGGTAGAGCCGATAACTTGACCTTAATCTAATTCGAGCAGTGGAGGTCGACCGGATCGATGCAGCCGTACTTGAACTAGATAAGAGTTGATAACTAGCTTATACTAGATTTCGCAGTGGAGGTTGACCGGATCGATGCAGCCGTACAAACAGAAGTATAAGCCATGACGGTACTTACAGACAAGCCGGAGGTCGACCGGACCGATGCAGGCCTGCTTGTTGAAGAACTCATCGGAATCTACTCTACTCCTACTCCTAAGGGTTGGCACGGAGCCAAAAAGTAACTTGTATTTGATTGATTGGATGTCCTTTACAAGAGCCGGGGTCCAATATTTATACCCGGAGTCTAAACATGAATCCTACTCAAGTACGACTCATTACAATCTTTGGTATAAAAGAAAACATTCCTATCTTAAGATAACTTGGACCCTAATCTTTCCCTTTTTATAGAGTCCGATATGTATTTCCCAACGCCAACCATAGCTTATCATCGTTATCTGCTGACGTAATTCAAAGAGAGACGATTCCAGTGTCGCATCTGAATCAGCTGATATCGATCCTTATGCAATCGATTCCTTGATTGACACAATCTTAGAAGCTTCGAGTTCTCGCGTTCTCCTTCCCAAATTTTGGTGTAAACACATGCCCCCCAATTTTGGGATAAAAATGATTTTATTTCAAAATTCCTATTTATCTGTTTACCACGCCGCAACCGTTTATCCCAAGATACACGCGTGACTCCTGACTTCCCGGCCCGAGACTTATATAATATCCCAATAGTATCTTTTCCAACTCATTCGGCCTATTTGCTTTCCCCTTCTTTCTCGAGCAAATCTTAATAGCCGACGTCGCCATCACCAAAGCCTCAACCCTAGCAAATCCTCTGCTCTATCGAACTTTTATTCAAGCGATCTTCCTCAGATTCAAATCTATCTCGGCTGCAATGGTGACCAGTGACCATGTCCCTGAGGTATGCTTTCAAGTTCCTATTCTCAAAGTATCGGTCGTTACCCTATGTTTCCTTTCTTTTTGAATTTATTTTATCTGATTTTTAGGAAATGAGGAACAAAATCTTGATTCCATCGGCTGTTGTTTCCAATGTCTATTTTCTTGGGCCCATGGGTGACCCTGATCCATCTGATTTTATCTATCAAGAAACCAACCAAATCCCCTTCAAACAATCTATATTGGGTTCGTCTTCCTGGAACAACAAAACTCCCTTCAGAAACTGGCCCAAAATGCCGAGGGGATGGAGAGACTGGTTTCGTAGGGTGTCCGAGAAAAGGCTGGAGATTGGGAGCTTTATGATTTGAATCAATGTTTGGCACTCTCGTTATCTGGAATGGAGAGGAATGATTCACTTATGATTTCTGCATCTTATTTCTGGTCCAATACCCTGAACGCTTTCGTTTTTGGTCATGGCCCAATGACCATCACTTTGGCCGATGTTTACATGTTGACCGGCCTTATAATAACTAGATCAATGCAGCCTTATGATTACTTAAGTGCTGGTTCCAAAAAATTAGCCAAGATATCAGACTGCACAGGACGTGCAAGTTACATTCTGAACCATATTGGAGACGGATCAGCTGTTAGCAAAAGAGAATATGTGGCTTTTCTGAATATGTGGCTAGAAAGATTCATCTTCTGCCGGTCATCTTGTGGTGCAACTTACAATCACAAACTTATGGCAGAGCATCTGGCAGTGGGCAAGGATATCCCCCTTGGGAAGTATTTGTTAGGAGCTGCTTATCATCTGATGCACTAGGTAGCTGTCCAGTTGCTGAAGAATGAACCAGTGCATACTATTAGTAGCCCTTGGTGGTTGATACAGCTATGGCTAAACCCGTATATGCACAAGATTGTAAGGCCTGATCTCAGAAACCTGAGCTTTCCTTCCTCCAATTTTAATGAGGAATATAGGGGCGAAGAAGGAAGAACTCGTCAGTGCATGAGCTATGGTGAGGCTGCATTGACCATAATAATTGATGTCGATGTTGGCCATCTCTTCAAAAAGTTTTACAGAGGGTTTGATGTAGATATCCTGACTTGGCTACCCTATGATGAGGATGAGAACAATGAGCTGATCTTCCCATTTAAATTTCAATTTGAATCAAGTTGTTCAGATGAAACGGCAACTGCAATTTTTAATTCCTTTATCAAACCTTGCGTTTTTCCAGCTGAATTTCATCATGGCCGTGGCAAAATGGCTACAGGTTTCTTCCTTCTAGGCAACCTTCCAACTTATGAGTCTTACAATCCGTCTTTCGTAGCCTGTCAGTTTGGTGTTGGTCAACTTCCCCCTCAACTGTTCTTCAAGAGCACATTGAAGCCAAGAGAAGGCATCAGTAAGGTGATGGGAGCCTCTAGAGTCTTTCAATTGGGATCAGATCTTCTTTCCCTTTGCTTGTGTGACTGGACCAGAGTTAGCTTCTCTTCCACTCTCTTTGACTCCTAGTGGCAAGAATGGCACTCCCATCTCTTCTGTGAGTTGGTCCATCCTCTGTGCATAGCTCTAAATGGGGAGTTTGCTTCTGACAGATAGGTAACTCACCATTTTTTTTCAAAAAATTACTCGATGAATTCTCTTGCCAACTGTTCTAACAGACCCTTTTAGGACACCGAATTCGATCCTCCAAGCTTGGACAGGAAGGGGCATCCTATAGATTATCAGCCACCATGCCCAGTTTCAAGAATAGGATCAGCTGCACCATCATTGAAGAAGTTGATGAAAACTCATGCTGCCCCCACGATCGTGACGTATCAATCTTCAAAGCGCAAGGCGGTCCAAGTGGCAACCCAGAAAGCCGTTACTGGGAAAAGACTCTGTAGAACGAGACCATTAGCTGCTCAGGTAAACAACTCATCTCTTCCTCAAAATGATATTCAACTTCTGATCCCTTTTCTTCACAGTTGTCAACCATTGCATCTGATGAGGACATCACTCCTTTGGATGTACCAGCTGATCCTCCAACCGTCATGCAAGGTCCAATGACCCGGGCTCGAATGCGTCAACTCAATTTACGGGTGAGCTCGTTCTTAAGCGATCCTTTTCATACTTTTGAGAATAGATTACTACCTAATGATGTTATCTTGCTTAGGAACATTGGAGAGGGTCAAGAGGGACTAAGAGGACATGGAGGAGGTGATGATGACCAGCAAGGACGTCCAACACAAGCCGGAGGCCCAGTCCAACACGAATTCGAGTCTGCCTCGGCCTCCAGGACCAGTCTGCCTTAAACTGGTCGCCCAGGACGCATCCGGACTCCATTTTCGATGATCCACATATGGATGGAAAGCTAATTTGATAAGGAAGCCAATCCAAGTGGTTTCACATCAAAAGCTGTTCGGAATCAATGGGAATCGTCAAAACAAGTCAGTGTCCAGAATCTGCCAGGGTGCTGCGACACCGTCTTTTGGTCCGTTGGACCGTGTATCGAGTTTGGGCCCATTAGGGGCGCGTCCAGGGGTCTTGCACGACCCTAGAGTCTTCATAAACAGCCGCCGCCCCTCCATTAGGGTTTGGGTTTTGCTTAGATTATTCTGTCAAGAAATAGTTTCGCCGTTCTTCGGTTTGTGAGACCCCAACTCGTGAGATTAATCATACATCTGCAATTTGGTTGCGATCTTTCTTGTTCTTGCTTGTGTTCTTCGTTGCGCAGGCAGGGATTAGCCTTCTTGGCGAGGTCAACCTGGTCCGAGACTCGGTTGATAACCAGAGGAGCTATGGTGCTAAGATTGCAGGGTTCGATCTTTTGATCTGAAGCCGGATCGGTGTGTCATTCTCCGCCACAACGATAGTTATCATCACCTGACGGAAGATCGGGATCCCCGTCTCCATTAAGTGGTAATCAGAGCTAAGGTATACCGTCAGGTTCACTTTTATTCCCTAGTTTGAGTGTTTCGTATTCGTCCCATAGTCCAGTGCCATACTCGTTTTTCCTATCCTAGAACCTTCCGCGCCATAGCCTTTGCATATTTCAGTTTCAGAGTCCATCGTGTTGAGTTTGTGTCCTGGTCGAGGTCTTGTTGCTGGTTAGGTCGTGTTAGAGTCTAGTTCGTGTGTTTTCCCCCATCGTTTCCATCAAATCTTGGCTGTTGTGACCAATTTTGCACACATTATTCCCGTTTTGTCCTCTAATTCGGAGCCAATTCTTAAAACCGGTCTAGTTTTCGCATACGAACTCCGTTTTCGACGTTCCATATATGCAAATCGATCAGAAAAATTTTTTGGATCCGTCCATCCCCGCCTTGTCGGGGTTTGGAATTTTTAGATTGGCCAAAAAGTGGTCACAAGATCCTCGTTTCGTGGTCACAAGGTTTTTGTCAATTTTCATCCAGTTTTCTGAAAATTCCACAGGCCACGTCTTACACTTGTTTGAGCTCATATTTTCTGTGGTTACTGCTTTTGTGCTCCTAAGTAAAGGAAAAATATCAAAAAAATAAAATAAAAAAGTTGAAATTTCCCAAAAAACAACGACAGCCCAAAAAATAGAAAAAAAGAGAGGGGCAAAAGAGGAACAATATCTAGAGGAGCACATAGAGAAGCCCAAAGTGAGCTGTGTTTGCGTGTGTTGTCTGTTTCCTTGTTTGTGTTGCTATTTCCATCCACCATACTTGTTTTTCTCATACCTATCACCTTGCTATCCACTATACTTTTGTCACAACCTGGTACTTGCAACACTTTAGACCAGCAACGAGAATAAGTACTTTGGACTATAATTCAGCATTACTTTCTGTTACTAACTTGTGTGCCAGATATACATATTACTCTTTGTTTGCCTTCCAAGCTCCACAAATTCTTCAGATCAGTACAGACAAGGGGCCTTGCAATCTCGGTACCACTACCTCACAGGTATCACGAACCAGCCGCCGGTTGTACCGCCCACTGCTTGCGTGGTAAGAACTTGGTAAGAGCTTGGTAAGACGCTTCCACTTGCTGTGAAAAGTGACACCACTCCAACCACGTAGTCATTTGGTAGGGATAACTTTCACCTGTTTGTTCCTGTTTTTGTGTTTTCAATGGCAGGAGGTGAACAGACTGGAGATAACAATCCTAAGGGTTTCAACGAGTGTGTTAGCCAAGAGCAACTACAAGCTGTTGTAGAGGATGCCCAAAAAAGGATGAATGAGGCTGTCAGGAAGGCTGTCACTGACGCACTCATTGAACTCAACATTGGCAATAGCATGGAGAGATTGGACAAGCAAATTTCTACGTTAACCGACAAGGTTACTGAGTTGGAAACCTTTGTGGCGGGCAACAACGACGTTTCCGGCAGCAACACCGATGGTCAAGACACGGTGCATGATGCCGCTGGAAACATAGGTCGAGCAGCTATCCGACAAGAGAGATTACGGCAACGTCTTCGCCGCAACATGACAGGTATGGGTGGTGTCCACCACCACCACCGTCAAGGTAATAATCACCGTGTGCCCGATGATCCTTATGCTAAGATTAAGTTCACAATACCATCTTTTTCGGGTCATTATGATGCTGAGGGATATCTTGATTGGGAGATGACGGTAGAACAAAAGTTTAGTGCCCACCTTGTACCTGAGCAGCATAGAGTTAGACAAGCTACTAGTGAGTTTAAGGATTTTGCCATTATTTGGTGGAATGGGCTAGCTGCACAGAATGCTTTACCTGGTACATGGGAAGAACTTAAGGTAGCTATGCGTGATCGTTTTGTTCCTCCTTCTTATCATAGAGACTTGCGTAAGAAATTGATGCGTTTAGAACAAGGAGATAAAACTGTACAGGATTACTATGGTGAGCTCCAAAAGGGATTGATGCGCTATAGTGTTGTAGAGGGAAACGAAGATGCCATTTGTCGTTTTTACTCTGGTTTGAGGCGTGACATTCAGGACATTGTTGATTATAAAGAATTTAACACTGTCAACCAGTTGTTTCAGTTTGCTATGCTTGCAGAAAACGAATTGCAGGGGCGTGAACAGCAGGGCAAGAGCAAGGTCAGCACCAGCACATACACGCCACGCTCGGCCCCATCTTCGGGGCTGACCAAGCCATCCACTTTCCGGACGCCTCCACCAGCGAGCAAGCGACCAACAGCCTCTGGAGTTTCCACTACACCTAAGACACCTCCCACACGACCTTCAGATTTAGGTAAAAATTCTTTGCAGGTGCCTACCAAGAGTTCCTCATCCGTTGCATCGACGGGACGCACTTCGGGTATTCAGTGCCACCGCTGCCATGGCATTGGCCATGTGCAGAAGGACTGCCCAAGTCAGCGGGCATATATTGCTACAGAAGATGGTTACATCAGCACCTCTGACATTGAGGATGAAGAAGACCAAGATGCAGATGAGGAGGATGGCGAAGTCCTTGGCGACGAGGCCACGGCGTCCTATAGGAGCATTATTGTACAGCGGGTGCTCAGCTCACAAGTGCAGCAACCTGAGAAGCTACAACGCCATAACTTGTTCCAGATTTTCTTCGTCATCAGCGACCGTCGAGCACGTGTCATTATTGATGGAGGTAGCTGCAACAATTTGGTGAGTTCTGATTTGGTCAAGAAGCTTAGCTTGACCACACGCCCACACCCATGTCCATATCATATTTAGTGGCTAAATGATTCTGGTAAAGCAAAGGTAACACAAACTTGCAGAGTTTCATTTTCCATTGGTTCTTATGCTGATTCTGTTGATTGTGATGTGGTACCTATGCAAGCTTGTTCACTTTTATTGGGTCGTCCTTGGGAACATGATAATGATGCTACACACCATGGTAGAAGTAATAAATACACTTTTGTGCATAAAGGAAAGAAAATTACTTTAGTACCTTTGACCCCTGCTCAAATTGTACAAGCTGATAGAGAACGCTCTGCTAGTTTGAATGATGTTGAATCTGAAAATCAGCAAGTTGCTAATTCTATTTTCCCACCTAAAAAGGATAAGTCTACATCTATTTCTAAGGCTGAGGGGATTAAATTGAAGGGTGGTGTTATGCTTGCAACAAAATGTGACTTTGCTGAAATTTCTGATGATGATATTTGCTATGCTTTGGTATGCAAACAAGCTATGTTTTCACTTGATGATATTGTTAGCTCGGTACCTCCTGCTATCACTAACCTTTTGTAGGAGTATGAGGACATTTTTCCAGCTGAGATACCCCCGGGGCTGCCACCTATGAGAGGGATAGAGCATCAAATCGATTTGATTCCGGGAGCGACCTTGCCCAACCGAGCTGCATATCGAACCAATCCTGAGGAGACTAAGGAAATTCAGCGGCAAGTCCAAGACCTTTTGGACTGCGGGTATGTACGTGAAAGCCTTAGTCCTTGTGCCGTTCCTGTACTTTTGGTTCCTAAAAAAGATGGAAGTTGGCGTATGTGTGTTGATTGTAGAGCCATCAATAATATTACTATTCGGTATCGTCATCCTATTCCTAGGCTAGACGACATGCTTGATGAGTTGTGTGGTTCTATAATTTTCATTAAGATTGACTTGCGAAGTGGCTACCACCAGATTAGAATGAAACTTGGAGATGAATGGAAAACTGCATTTAAAACCAAATTCGGGTTGTATGAGTGGTTAGTTATGCCTTTTGGTTTGACAAATGCACCTAGCACTTTCATGCGCTTAATGAATGAGGTTTTAAGAGTTTTTATTGGTCATTTTGTGGTAGTTTACTTTGATGATATATTGATTTACAGCAAGTCTTTTGATGAACATATGGATCACTTACGTGCTGTTTTTAATGCCTTACGTGATGCACGTTTATTTGGTAACCTTGAGGAGTGCATCTTTTGCACGGATCGAGTTTCTTTTCTTGGCTATGTTGTAACTCCACAGGGAATTGAGGTGGACGAGATGAAAATTGAAGCCATAAAGAGCTGGCCGGTTCCCCAAACCGTCACACAGGTGAGGAGTTTTCTTGGTCTTGCAGGATTCTACCGCCGCTTCGTCAAAGATTTCAGCACCATTGCTGCCCCATTGCATGAGTTGACGAAGAAAGGAGTGGTGTTTCATTGGGGAGAGGCACATGAGGAGTCCTTTGACACTTTGAAGGACAAGCTTACACACGCACCATTGCTGCAACTTCCAAATTTTGGTAAGACTTTTAAGCTAGAATGTGATGCTAGTGGACTTGGCATTGGTGGTGTTTTGATGCAAGATGGTAAACCTGTTGCTTACTTAAGTGAAAAATTACATGGTCCTGTTCTTAATTATTCCACGTATGATAAAGAATTGTATGCACTTGTCCGTTCTTTAGAGACGTGGCGTCATTATTTGTGGCCTAAAGAATTTGTTATTCATTCTGATCATGAATCGCTTAAGTATCTTCGCTCTCAAAGTAATCTGAATCGTAGGCATGCTAAATGGGTTGAATTTATTGAGTCTTTTCCTTATATTATCAAACACAAGAAAGGGAAGGATAATGTGATTGCTGATGCTTTGTCTAGAAGATATACATTGCTGTCTCAACTTGATTGCCGGATTTTTGGTCTTCAATCCATTAAAGAACAATATGCGCTTGATCCTGATTTTAAGGATGTGTTGCTTAATTGTAGAGAGAGACGCACATGGAATAAGTTTATGATCAGTGATGGTTTTTTGTTTAGAGCTAACCGCCTATGCATTCCAGTTGGTTCCGTTCGTCTTTTGTTGTTGCAGGAGGCACATGGAGGCGGATTGATGGGACATTTTGGTGCCAAGAAGACGGAGGAGGTGCTATCCACACACTTCTTTTGGCCTAGGATGAGGCGTGATGTGGAGCGGTACGTGGCTCGGTGTGCCACATGTCAAAAAGCTAAGTCACGATTGAACCCACATGGTTTGTATATGCCTCTTCCTGTTCCTTCTACTCCTTGGGCAGATATATCTATGGATTTTGTGTTGGGATTGCCAAGGACTAAGAGGGGGAGGGATAGTATTTTTGTGGTGGTTGATCGTTTTTCTAAGATGGCACATTTTATTCCTTGTCATAAGAGCGACGATGCTGTTCATATTGCTGACCTTTTCTTTCAAGAAATTGTTCGCTTGCATGGTATGCCTTCTACTATTGTTTCAGATCGTGATGCAAAATTCTTGAGTCATTTTTGGCGCACGTTGTGGAATAAATTGGGGACCAAGCTGCTGTTTTCTACAACATGTCATCCCCAAACTGATGGGCAAACTGAGGTTGTGAATCGAACATTGTCCACCATGTTGAGAGCCATTTTGAAGCGCAATTTGAAGATGTGGGAAGAGTGTTTGCCGCATGTGGAGTTTGCATATAACAGGGCGGAACATTCCACCACCAAGGTAAGTCCTTTTCAGGTAGTGTATGGTTTTAACCCCCGTGCTCCTATTGATCTTTTGCCTTTACCTACTGAGAGAATACATAGTGATGCTAGAGAGCGTGCTGATTTTATTCGCAAGTTGCATGAAACAACTAAAGCAAATATTGAAAGCATGAATGAAAAGTATAGAATTGCTGGTAGTAAAGGTAGAAAAGAGATTAAACTTGAACCGGGTGATTTGGTTTGGTTACATTTAAGAAAAGATAGATTTCCTGAGCTACGTAAGTCTAAATTAATGCCAAGAGCAGCTGTTCCTTATAAGATTATTGAGAAAATAAATGATAATGCATACAAACTTGAGTTGCCACCCGAGTTCGGGGTTAGTCCCACATTTAACATTGCAGATTTGAAACCTTATTTGGGAGAAGAAGATGAGCTTGAGTCGAGGACGACTCCAATTCAAGAGGGGGAGGATGATGAGGACATCACTCCTTTGGATGTACCAGCTGATCCTCCAACCGTCATGCAAGGTCCAATGACCCGGGCTCGAATGCGTCAACTCAATTTACAGGTGAGCTCGTTCTTAAGCGATCCTTTTCATACTTTTGAGAATAGATTACTACCTAATGATGTTATCTTGCTTAGGAACATTGGAGAGGGTCAAGAGGGACTAAGAGGACGTGGAGGAGGTGATGATGACCAGCAAGGACGTCCAACACAAGCCGGAGGCCCAGTCCAACACGAATTCGAGTCTGCCTCGGCCTCCAGGACCAGTCTGCCTTAAACTGGTCGCCCAGGACGCATCCGGACTCCGTTTTCGATGATCCACATATGGATGGAAAGCTAATTTGATAAGGAAGCCAATACAAGTGGTTTCACATCAAAATCTGTTCGGAATCAATGGGAATCGTCGAAACAAGTCAGCATCCAGAATCTGCCAGGGTGCTGCGACACCGTCTTTTGGTCCGTTGGACCGTGTATCGAGTTTGGGCCCATTAGGGGCGCGTCCAGGGGTCTTGCACGACCCTAGAGTCTTCATAAACAGCCGCCGCCCCTCTATTAGGGTTTGGGTTTTGCTTAGATTATTCTGTCAAGAAACAGTTTCGCCGTTCTTCGGTTTGTGAGACCCCAACTCGTGAGATTAATCATACATCTGCAATTTGGTTGCGATCTTTCTTGTTCTTGCTTGTGTTCTTCATTGCGCAGGCAGGGATTAGCCTTCTTGGCGAGGTCAACCTGGTCCGAGACTCGGTTGATAACCAGAGGAGCTGTGGTGCTAAGATTGCAGGGTTCGATCTTTCGATCTGAAGCCGGATCGGTGTGTCATTCTCCGCCACAACGATAGTTATCATCACCTGACGGAAGATCGGGATCCCCGTCTCCATTAGCATCCCAATCGGTTCTAGGTGCAGAGCTACTGTCCTAGGCATTTAGTTTAGCATCAACTAAACCTTCATCGGCCGATCCCCAAGAGGAGCCGATTTCAGTTGAACCAACCGACACTCTTAGGATTGCAGAAGATGAGGATCCTTCCATCTCAATCCCTGACGTTGCCAAGGTATCTCCTTAAAGTTCTTGATACTTATCCAATTTCACCCTTCATCTGACCATTTATCATGCTAGATACTTTCTGAGGAAGAACCCATGCACGAGCAGGAGCCTGACAGTCCACCTAATGATCCTGTCGGCGTTGAGAATGATCCTGTTGCTGTTGACACTCAGACTGTCGATTCCCTAGTTCAGCACACAACTGATGGTAAGGAAGTCATATGTCCCTTTTATCCTTCTGCAATAATTATGAACTAAAAATCTTCTTTGATGTTTGCAGATGCCAATGTTGAAAGTTCAGAGCCAATTCAACCAGACATCATTGGTGCATCATCAGCTCTTCCTTCTCTTCAGATAGAGGCTACCACAGAAAAGGTAATGTATCCACTTCACCGTTCATTTTATTATAAACTAATCCAATCCTCCTAATCAAGATTTTCTTAAATATAGGCACTCACTCTTCTAGCTCTGAGTTACTCCTTCAATCTTGAGGAGTATCTAGATGAAGATGAAATTAGCTCATCAGCCATCTCCTCTAAGGAAGCTTTGCCAGAAGAGACCAGAAATCGGCTAAGGGATATATTGCCAATGTTTGAGAAGAATATAGCCGATTTGGTCTAAGACACTGATTCAATGCAAAGAGCCTTCTTGGCTATTAAGGATAATCCATCCCCAGTTCTTTTTAGAGTCTTGTCACATTTATCCATTATTGAAGATCAAGCCCCAAAGGTGAAAAAGGCTCAGAGGAACCTGTCCAACCGTGAAACTTTATTGGCCAAGAGAGACTCCAACATGCAAGAGGCTAAAGAGCTAACACAGCTTATTGATGATTTAAAGAACTCCTCCCTCAGGATTGATCTAGAGTTGTCCCAACTGGAAATCAAGCGTGCAGAACTTGAGAAGGAGTTGGAGTACGTGAAGGCTGCCATCGATCGTCATAAGTCCAACCTGGCTCAAATACCTGATGCCATCAAGCAAAAGAAACAAGAACTGTTGGCCAAGGTCAGAGAAGGCAGCGTCATCCGTAGCACCTTGAGGATATTCCTGGATCAGCCAAAGAAGACAAACAACAAATTGCAGAAGTTGATGTTATCCGGCTAGAAGTATTGAATGCAATCTAGGATGTTCTAGACTTATAATCTGCACATTAACATGTATCTTGTGTAGAATCAATGATAACCATATTTTATGTTGCCTCATTGTATTTCTTGTTTCGGCTAAAGAGCCGATTCTAGATTTCTATCCTTGATCCGATTAAGTCTGAAAACATGGCCTTTATTGAGAGAACCCCTCGATCTTCTGCTCTCAGTTACCAAACATCGTATTGTCTTCAGCATCAGTGAGGTGGCGCTTCGCCTTCTATTAATTGTGGTTGCCTTTTGCACGTCCTAAGATGCCCACCACTTCGCTTCATGGCTTCAAATACCAGCCGAGGGCTCTGGCCTCGAACACATCTACATTCGCAACTGTTCCTGTTCCTTTGCACTTCTCCACCCTTGTAGATTCTGCAGCGGTTTTCTTCCCCCTTCTTGTAGGTCCAACCAAACTCCATAGCCGGTGAGGACAATCGTGGCAAACGTGCGGTGAAGGAGACCCCGGAGGAGGCTATGTCGGTGAACCAGCACCTACAACGCATGAGGTGAGATCGATATCTTCCGTTCATTGCAATGAACTTTTCTAACTTGTTTATAGGTTTGTCTTGAATGACAGTCTTCGTCCTCTCCCAAGGGCCGGTGGGCCCTCTGATGCTGCATCCTCTACGCCGGCCTCGTCATCTGATTCCTCCGACTCTTATAATGGCGACGATGCCCAGCGTTTCCTCTGAGAGTGGAGGGCAGCCCAGAACCATTATTCTGAGGCAACTTGGGAAAACGGCTAGCTTGAGATCTGCCTCGAGGTCTCTCAAGCCACCCTTCACGCCACTGAAGAAGAGGCCAGTGCTGCTCAGGCACGGCTAGCCAAATCCGACACTATGGTGATGGGTAAGATAGATTCCAGTAACACCTTTATTCTAATTTCCATTGTCTTTTATCTTGATAGCTCTTCTGTTTTTATGATCGCCAGCCCTGATGGTGCAGTTGGAGTCCCTCCAACTGGTGGCGAACATGGCCATGGATGTCGTCAATGCTCGGGCCCCTCTCATCAATGCCCGCCTCCATGACATCCTAGCCCATGTCCAGGAGATCGCCCTTCATGGCGTTCGTCATGGCGCTGGCCATGGCTTAGGTCCAGACTGGGTACGAGCTCCACGCCATGGAGACTGGCTTCCTGATGGGCGATGGCCCCAAGGAACATGAGGAGTTGATCGAAGAATTTGTCATTGCAGTGGAGACCATTGTGGACATCACATCCACTCAAGATGTGGTGAACAAGGTCTTCGATTCGTTTGTATTTAGGGCAAACTAATGAATAAAATCTTCTGCTCTTCCACGATCGTGTCTCAGTGTAATGCCTTTGTATATGTCACAATTGTCTTTATTTTTGCTTTTGCTCTATAGGTGATACATATCGTATCGGCTTTTACCTCTTTAGGTTTATTTTTTGAACTAGAGGCGATACCCTTCTAGTATCGGCTATTAGAGCCGATGACTGAATGAATCGACTGTCAAGTGTTGATTTAAATGTTAAGATAATACTCCTTCAATGACTTTCCACTAATCGCCTCTTGATAGGTTGAATCAGAACTCTTCAGGTCAAAATTTAAACAATTGATTGATCTAGGCCAAGCATCTCATTAAGCAGAACAATCTTTATGTTTCTTTTAATAAATCTATCAACTCTGGCTTGTACTCAGGATTCGATTTAGCGCTCACATACGTCGGCCTAGCCCTATCTTCAGAACCAAAGTCTATCTCCTTTATCTCATTGGCCAACGTGAAGCCACGACTATCCATTAAAACAAACTCTCATAGTCGATTGCTTGAATCGGCTGTTGGCCTTCATCATTGATCTTAATGAAGCCTCTTTCCCATAGCTTGCTAGAAAAACACTCGAAGTCTTCTAGCTTCCAATATACTAGATTGGCTGTTGCGATACTCACAAATTCATCAGCGTGAACTAGCTCGACATCATCTCCATGCCATTGAATCAAACACTGATGCATGGTCGACGGCACACAATAGTTTGCATGAATCCAGTCATGACTGAGGAGTAGACTATAGGAACCTTTTCCATCGATGACGAAGAATGTGGTGAGCAGTGTCTTACTCCCGATTGTTAGTTCGACGTTCATTGCCCCCTAGGTCTTAGATGCATTACCCCAAAATCCTTAAGCATCGTGTCGGTCTCAATCAAATCTCTTGGTCCCTTGCCAAGTTTACGAAAAGTGGTGTAAGGCATAAGATTGATAGAAGCACCTCTATCCACCAACATCTTGTTCATCAGCTTTCCATCAACAAAACCTTTTACATACAAAGCCTTTAAATGCCGATGCTTGATTGGCTTATCGAATATAGCTTGCTGTATAACTGTCAACTTGGCAACTATTTCTTCATACTCCGATTCATCGAAATCTGAATATACTTGACCCGCTAGAGCTCTAAATTCTAACGGTAATAGAAAAGCCATTTGAATTTTAGCCGATGGTTGTCCTCTATCCGCTGTTTGTTTAGCACGCCACACTTGAGGTCTACCAGATACCTGAACTTGTTCTAGCTCTCTGTTCCTTAGGCATTGCACTCTTCTTTTCTAGCATCTTGTCAAACCTCCTAGACACCATTGGCTTTTCTGCCAAACATATTCTTGCTCATTACTTTCCTCTTCATAATCAGCCCAATTCTGATCAACAACTCGCTTTCCAAGCCAATCATGAACACTTCTATTTTTTAAACGCCGATCCATACTATCATGATGATACTCTTCTTGAGCATGGATAGACCGATGGTTGGCTTGAGATTGCCTAAACTCTCAATATTACTCACTGCACTCTGGGCAGTTATTTCTGGTAGGCAATTTCAAACCTTCGTTCCAGCAATGTCTAAAGAAAGGACAATTCCAATGTGATTCGGCTTGTTTTCTTTCATACCTCTCTTTTGCTTGTTGACACTGGTATTCTTGCTCTTCTAACCAACGCTGATAATCCTTTTCCTTCTGCTGCTGCCATTTATTCAACAAAATTCGAGATGTAACATGTGGCATTGTCGCCCCTTCCTTTGATGTTTTTCCCTACTCATATTGGCTCTTTTGTTGGTCACGACGCCTTCTAACCTCTTTGAATTCATCAGCCGATATTTGCATCTCAGGATCGACTGTTCTAGTTACTCTTGATCTAGTTGAGGTTAGGACTTTAGCCTTCCCTTTGAGCAACCTAGCATCAACCATGTTCTGAACTCTTGGGAAAGGATTATCATCAACTTTCATCTTTCGAGGTGTATCAAATTTGAGCCTTCCTTGCTGAATAGCCCTCTGTATATGCTGCTGGAAAACTCTGCACTCATTAGTGGAATGAGAAGTGGCGTTATGAAATTTGCAGAATTTCTTGTTCTTCAACTGATCAGGGGCAACATAACATGATTATTGGGCAACTTGATCTGTCCCTTCTCCAGCAAGAAATCGAAGAGCTTGTCTGATTTTGTGACGTCGAAATCATAGCTCTCTTTGATTCCTATTCCCCAAGGATTTGGCACCAGTACTGTCTTCTTACCCCAATTCCATTCGACCACAACAACCTCTTCTTCTTCGTTGTCCTCATAGTCGTCATCGACTGAATATGGATTATAGGCTTCAGCCATTGTGGTATTCTTCTGGAATCGGGTATCTCTACGCATATTCTGAAATTGGCTATTGAGCACTGCCACTCGTTGAGCCAACTGACCTAAATTATCAAATTCTTGTCCCAGTAGCTTCTCTCTCCATGTTGGCAACATTCCTTGAAAGGCCAAAGCAGCAAGCTTGTCGCACCCAATTTTGCATAGCAAAATCAAGTACTCATATATGTGCGCCCAGGATGTCCAAACACACATATACCAACGAATTGCAATAATATCAAAGTAAAGTACTTATTACATCGCATATCTCATCATAATGTTAATACATAGTTCTGCTCATTGGCAACATTATTACACACATAGCGGAATAACTAGATCTAATCTGCCACAGGGACTCCAACTGGTGAACATCATCCTAGTAGTCCTGGACATCCTCCAGAAACTCCTCATACACGTTCATATCAATTCCCAACCATCCATGGTAACCACTAATCATGAAGGATCCAGATCGCTCGTATGCGTGAGCATGGCTGTTATAAAAGGTCAAATATTTCTATAGAAATTGTACAACTTTACCCACCGAGCCATGATTCCCAATGCCGGGCTTTCCAAGGCCCACAATACCTCTACCTAGGAAGTGTGGCAGGGTTTCACAACATAACCCTTCGCTAGTTGCACTAACAAGTCGTAGCTCCTAAGGTTTCAGCCATCTAGCCGTATGTGGCCCTTCTCTAGGAGTGGCATGCATGGACGCGGCACGGTACACACACCCTAGCAGGAAAGGAAACATACCAACTAGTGCCCCCCCTCTTGCTCTTACGGAAAGCTACAAACGAGCTAGTACAATCTTGTTAACAGGTTAAAGTCAGAGCCATATCACACTCAAGGTTGTACAAAACCTCCTAGGTGGCCGCTTCAGGAATAAGTCCTTATGTAGAGGCCCCGTACTCTAGCCCCCTAATTGTTGCTAAAAAGCTCCATTTTATCACATTGCATAATGACTTTAGTCATGTTTAACAATTATTTTATGGTAAGTGCTACAGCATCTATCCAAAATGCATACCCAAACCCTAGGTAACAAGGATATATGGTACAAGTAATAATCTAGGTAAGGTCCTTAAGGTATTTCAAATTAGACACATGCATGAATATGAATTGTAGAGTTCATAGGTACAAGGGGCCTTTGCTACACTTGCCTTCCTCAAAGTTCTCTTCTGGGTACTGCTGATCCTCTTGCTGGTCCCCAGTCACCACGAACTGCTCACCCTCTAAATGTGTTCAAATTCACCAATCAGCCATCCAATCCAATCATTACATGCATACAAATAGACTTCTATTAGAACAGTACAGCAAATAATAGAAACATAGATTGAAAAGCTTATAAATCTATTCTACGTACTTCTACGAACACGTGAGCGAAAGAATCACTCAAATTGGACTTAAAACGCAAAAGTTATGCATGAAATAAGGTTCCAACGGCATTTCTGTAAATAAACCGAACTTATTTTTGAATTAAAACAATTAAAAACTGAATTTACATGGGTTATGGACTGCGCGCACTATTTCTAGAAACTACAGGAACTAAAACGAATAAAAACAGGACTGAAATGTATTTGTTTTGAACTGAACTGGACCGCGGGTTAATTCTTTGCAAACCGAGGGGCTAAACTGCAAAACGGGCGTGGCTGACCGTGTGTTGACTACGGCTGCTTATTGGATAGACACGTGGCCTTCTCTGGTTTACATGGGGGGCACGCGCTGATGTGGCGTTGTGGACCGAGTCCACGGTCCGCGGTGGATCGGTTACACACCGAAACGGTGCAGGCTAATCCTGGCCGTCTAAGACAGATCCGATGGCGCGGAAGTGGACGGGATACCCTTCGGCGGAAGCATAGTGCCTCTGGCGAGCCCGCCATGGCCGGCGGCAAGGCAAGCACGGTGGTGAACACCGGTACGGTGTTTCGGACCTCCCTGGGTCAAACCGAGCACACAGAATCGATCTACAGACGCTCGCAAACTCAACGGGGTGCAAACCGAGGGCAGGGAATGCGCCGGAGCGACAATCCCATGGCGGTGCCATGGCTGGCGTGCCTGGAACTCATCAGTATGGCGTTCCAGGGTGTCATTCAATGAACGGGGAGCACGGGTAGGTGGAGAAGCTCACCGCGAGTTCAACGGCGACGGTTGCGGCGTCTGGGAAGGTTCCGAAGGGGTGGGTCAATGAAGGCGGTGACTGGAGAGAGGAGAAAGGGTGTGGGTTAGGGAAATCCAAGCAATTCAAAACCAAATCGAGGAATTGAGGCCACCTACGGCTGTGTTGGGTCATGATGGAGCTCTAGGAGGCGTCAACGTTGAGGATTGGGCACCGGAGTAGTGGGCTATGGGGCGGCGGTGGTGAGCTTGAGCGTGGATGAACGGAAAGGAGAGAGGGAGAGGTGTGGCTCGAGGTTTTGTAGGCGGGCGGTGTGCGATAGATGGAAGGCGAGTGGGAGGCGGCGATTTTGGACGCCTACCATACGGGCGCGGTGACCCGGCGGCTTGCCATGCATGGCGTGCGCCATCGCGGGGGTGAAGGAAGGAAAGGGTGCGCAGGGAAGGAAAGGAAGGAGATGGGCACTAACAGGCGGGTCCCGCATCATAGCGAGGGAGAGGAGAGTGGAGCACGTGCGGGCGTGGGCGCTGGCGGTGAAGGCCGAAGCGGGCCGCAGCGCCAAGCTAGGCCGCGCGGGCGAGCGATAGGTGCGCGCGTAGGCGCCGAAGCAGGCAGCAAGCAGTGGGCCGTGAGCGGGAAGGCTGGGTGGAAAAGGAGGGAGGGGCGGCTAGGCCGCCAGCAGGCCAAGGCTGCCGGGCCAAGTGCGCGAAGGAGTCCGGGCCGAATCTGGAGTTGGGCTGGAAAGGAGGAAAAGTAGGTTTTCGAAAACCAAACCCTTTTCTATTTCTAGTTTCCAAATCCAAAGCCAAATTCAAATGAAATTTGAATTCAACTTTAAACCATCTAGCCCTACACTCAAGCAAAAATAGTATGCTTCGGCATGAATGCAACAAACATGTTTTTAAACCTTATAGTTAATTTTATTTAATCAAAATTTATTATTTGGCCTAGGTTAAAAATACATAGAAAATCAAATAAATGCTCAATTTTAATTACTAATTTGCAAGTGATATTTTAGGGTGTTACAAACCTATCCCCCTTAAGATGAATCTCGTCCTCGAGATTCAGATGGTTCGAAAAGATTGGGATAGTTAGATTTCAGATCATCCTCTCTTTCCCAGGTTGCCTCATCCACAGAGTGTCTGTTCCACTGCACCTTACACATTCTTATTATCCTGCTCCTTGTGATTCTCTCAGCTGTTTCCAAGATTCTTACTGGATATTCTTTGTATGATAGATCCTCTTGGATATCTAGTTCTTCCAAAGGTAGTTGTTCCTCAGGTACTCTCAAACATTTCTTAAGTTGCGATACATGGAAGACATCATGAACACCTGAGAGCTGTTCTGGTAATTCCAGCTAGTAAGCAACTTCTCCTCTCCTGTTGATGATCTTGAATGGTCCCACATACCTGGGTGACAACTTTCCCTTAGTATGAAACCTCTTAACTCCTCTCATAGGTGAAACTTTGAGATAAACAAAGTCACCGATCTCAAACACCAAATCTCTTCTTCTCATGTCAGCATAGCTTTTCTATCGAGACTGTGCAACCTTCAAGTTTTGCCTTATTGTTTGTACTTGCTTCCCTGCCAGTTGCAAAACTTCTAGTCCAAAGACTTGACTTTCCCTTGTTTGATTCCAAAATAGTGGTGTCTTGCACTTTCTGCCATACAACGCCTCAAACGGTGCCATCTTAAGACTTTTCTGGTAGCTATTATTGTAAGAGAATTCGGCATAGAGCAAACTCTTATCCCAACTTGTTCCATACTGTAGAGCACAAGCTCTCAATATATCCTCTAAAATCTAATTTGTTCTCTCGGTCTACCCATTTGTCTGAGGATGATAAGCTGAGCTAAAGTTCAACTTTGTATCCATGGACTCATGCAATTTCTGCCAAAAATTAGATGTGAACTGTGTACCCCTAACTGAAACAATCTTCTTCGGTACTCCATGTAAACATACAATCCTTTCCATGTATAGCTCTGCCAACTACATACCAGAATAAGTTGTCTTGATAGGAATGAAATGTGCTACTTTTGTCAAACGGTCTACAATTACCCAGATAGAGTCATATCCCCTTTGTGTACGGGGTAAAACCACTATAAAATCCATTCCAACTTCTTCCCATTTCCACTCGGGTATCTTCATAGTTTGTAGTAACCTTGCTGGCCTCTGAAGCTCCGCCTTTACTCTTTGGTACGTATCACATATGGCCACATGTTCAGCTACATCTATTTTTAGTCCATACCACCAATATCTCTCTTTAAGATCAAGATACATTTTAGTACTCCCCGGGTGAATGCAATAGGCTGAGTCATGAGCTTCCCTCAAAATAGACTCCCTAATAGACTTAACTTCTGGCACACAAATCCTTTTGCCAAACCATACTATTCCTTGATCATCCATGTGGAATCCTGGGGCTTTACCAATCACTATACGTTCAGCAATATCTTTAATTCTTTCATCATTCAATTGTCCCTTATGAATCTCTCGTTCTAGAGTAGGTTCTACCTCTAACTCCATAGTGTTAGCCACAATACCCAAATTCAGGTATTCGAACTCCTCACACAACTCTTTAGGTAATTGAGTTGTATAGGTCATGTTCACATAACTCCTCCTACTCAAGGTATCTGCTACAACGTTAGCCTTTCCTAGGCGATAGTGTATCTCCAAATCATAATCCTTGATTAACTCTAGCCATCTGCGCTGCCTCAAATTCAGATCTGACTGAGTGAATATATACTTCAAACTCTTATGATTCGTATAAATCTCACACTTGTGACCAATCAGGTAATGCCTCCAAATCTTGAGAGCATGTACCACGGCTGCTAACTCTAGATCATGAGTTGGATAATTTAACTCATGTTTTCTCAGTTGTCTGGATGCATATGCAACCACTCTACCCTCTTGCATAAGAACGCAGCCTAGACCTTGCCGTGAGGCATCACAATAGATAGAAAAGCTTTTGGTAAGATCAGGTAAGACAAGTACTGGGGCAGAAGTCAGTCTCTTCTTCAATTCCTCAAAACTATCCTGACATTGCTTAGACCATACAAATTTGGCATTCTTCTCTAACAGAGCAGTCATGGGTTTGGCTAACTTAGAAAATCCCTCGATGAACCTCCTATAGTACCCAGCCATACCAAGGAAACTCCGAATCTCACTGACATCCTGAGGTGGCTTCCAACTCAACACATCTCTAACCTTCTTGGGATCTACTGCTACTCCTCCATTAGAGATTATGTGACCAAGGAAAGATACTTCTTTTAGCCAGAACTCACATTTGCTAAACTTAGCATAGAGCTGATGTTCTCTAAGCTTCTGCAATACTAACCTCAAATGTCCCTCATGTTCTTCCTCATTCTTAGAGTAGACTAATATGTCATCAATGAACACCACGACAAACTTGTCAAGGTACTCCATGAATACTTTGTTCATCAAATACATGAAGTAAGCAGGTGCGTTGGTCAAACCATAGGACATGACTGTGAACTCATATAGTCCATATTGGGTCACAAAAGCAGTTTTAGGAATGTCAGAATGTCTTATTCTCAACTGATGGTATCCAGATCGGAGGTTGATCTTGGAAAACACACAAGCTCCTTTCAACTGGTCGAACAGGTCATCGATTCTAGGCAGTGGATACTTGTTCTTAATTGTGACCTCATTAAGCGATCTGTAATCTATGCACATTCTTTGTGTACCATCTTTCTTCTCTACAAACAATACGGGTGCACCCCAAGGTGAAGAACTAGGTTGGACATAACCCTTATCTAGCAATTCCCTTATTTGTTTCTTAAGTTCTGCTAATTCATTCACTCTCATTCTATAAGGTCTCTTAGCTATGGGTGCAGTTCTAGGTAAAAGTTCAATTATAAACTCAATATCTCGTTCAGGTGGCATACCTGGTAACTAATCAGGGATGACATCTGGATAGTCATTCACTATCCGTATATCCTCTATAGTTGTGCCCTCCAATTGATTAACCCGATAGATTTCCACGGCTGACTATGTTGCCACATACTCAACTTTCTCTCCGGATGGAGTGGTAAGAATCACAGAACTGTTCCCACAATTAATAACTACCTTCTAGGACCTCAACCAATCCATACCCAAGATAACATCAATTCTAGATGAGTCTATGACTACAAGGTTGGCTTGAAATTCTACCCCCTTATGATGAGACTAGCAGCTAAGCATATCCAATTTGCTTTCATTTCCCCTCCAGGTGAGTTTACTAACATGGGTTTCTTCATAACACATATGGGAATACCATGCTTCTTTATGAAAGTATATGCTATGAAGGAATGCGAAGCACCAGAATCAAAAAGTACGGTAGCTGAGTTTGAGTTGACCGAAAACGTACCGACCACCACATCCGGTGCCTCCTGAGCTGTTTCAGCAGTCACATGATTGACCTTTCCCCGGACATAGTTCTGCTGCATGTTAGTCGTCTTCTTAGGGCATCTGTTGGAGTAATGTCCTGGTTCTCCACAATCGAAGCATCTGTTATCATTAACTGCATTTCGCGCCTTAGGTGCGCCATTCTTCTATGGAGCATTGGGGACATTATTCCTCACAGGCACATTGTTGACTTGCTACTGACGCTGAGCTGGTGCCTTATACTGCTGCTGCTACTGTGCACGCTGTGGTTGCTGGTTGCGATTGACCAGACTAGACTAACCCTGGTAGCGCTGCTATGGTTGAGTCTGTTGAGGATTGGCATAGAAGTGAGAGTTGCTCCCGGATTGCTGTCCCTGGAACTTCCTCTTCTTGTCCTCCATTTGGCGGCGCTTGTTCTCAATAACCAAGGCCTTGTCCACCAGCTACTAAAAACTAGCAAAAGTATGAGACAACAGTTGGTACTGGAGACCATCATTCAAACCTTCCAGGAATAGCTCCTGCCTCTTCTCATCCTCATCCACCTCAATAGGTGCATACCATGACAATTGTATGAACTTATCATGATATTCAGCAACAGTCATGCTCCCCTACTTGAGAGCCAAGAATTCCTTCTTCTTTAGCTTCATCAGTCTAGTAGGCACGTGATGAGAGCGGAAGGCACCATGAAACTCTTGCCAGGTGATGGGATTAGCTTCGGTACGGCCAAAGCGGAAGGAGTCCCACCAATCAAGTGCATCTCCTTGTAGCTATCCAGAAGCATACAAGACCTTCTCTTTGTCATCGCACTGGGCAATCTCAAGTTGCCTCTCAATAGCACGTAGCCAATCGTCAGCCTAGAGTGGGTCAGTGGAGTGCTTGAAGACAGGTGGATGTCCATTTAGAAACTCTCCCCTCTTGTCCCTAACTTGAGGGGGTTCATTCCCATTCCCATGCCCCATATTCTGCATGTTTTGAGCCATCTGCTGAAGCGACTGGGTTTGTATCATCATCAGCTGCTCCATAGTGACAGGAGGTGGTGGCAGGTCCTCGCCTCCCTGGTTGTTCCTCCTAGTGTTCACCATCTATAGATACATCATATAAGTCTCATATATACAAAATATATATAACCTTTAAGAGATAGTGGTCTATTAAGAGTAGGTATCACAAGATCAAGACAATAGATATATGTAGGGTATACAAGAAGATAATTGTTCTAAACTTTTCCGGCGAGTTGGGCAAATAGAAGTGCAGTAAAATGAGCATATCTGGCTCTCTGTTTATCATATGGATGCGTATTTACCTTTTTGGAAAGATTATGAAATTCTCTACAACTTTCATTTAGAACACTTTTTCAGATTCTGACGTTTAATGAGGAAAAAACAGACGACAAGCAGTACTGTTCTAGAATTATGACAGCACAGAAACCTCAAATTACAATAGCTGTATCTCACAATTTATAATAGGTATTGAGGTGATTCCAGAGCCAAAAGAAAGATGCAAAAGTCTACTTATCTCCATAAAATTTTTATGACCATTGGACATCTAGAACATGAGATATGAACTGATAAAAGTGTACTGCTCAGAATGATACAGAATGGACAACAAGATAAAAAGAAACACAACTATTTATTCATATTAGTCTTAAACCTTAACCTTAACTAAATGACTGTGGACATGCCCACAAGTCATCACAATCATGCCAAAAATCCAAATCAAATATTGTTTATCATGACAATCATCCAACCATTCAATGACAATTGTTCAACCATTAAAAGAAAAAGAATCTGACACTCTCTCGCGCATCTACACGTGTTTGTTACATATTTTTAGGAAATCCTCCTATGGGTTGATGTTGGTGCTGGTGTTGGGGTCTCCAAATTCTCCTCTATTCCTCGGGGGTGACTGAGCAGGAACACCTGGCGCTTCCACATCAGGACCTCCTTGATGTTGCTTCAATGTAGCATTCTCATGGGCAAGCTGCAGGTATGCCTTCCCAATGACATCTAGCTCGTCCAAGGCCTGATCCAAGTCGGTGTTGGTCTGGTCCAAGCTCATCAAGGTAGGCCTAAGCCTTAGGTTCACCTGTCCAAGTGGTGCAGTGATGTTGCAGGTAGACTGGCCGCTCCGACGGTAGGGAAGATAACGATCCTCCACCCAGGTGATGTCATCAAAGTGGTGGTCGCGGTTGACCACCAACGCCTGTCGAGCAACATCCCTGATGGCAGCTACATGTGTGAGCCATGTAGTGATGGCATGGTGGATGTAGTGCACCCGAGTCCCTTCACGGATGTACACTTTTGTCTCCCAGAAGCCAGTGTAGTCGGGGTGGGTCCAATGCTCCGTCCTGTACTAAATAGTGCACCTGGTGTGGTAGCGGTGTACGAGTGAGAGAATCTTGGGGTGGTAGTAGGCATCGCCCTCCAAATCGTAGTGGATCTCCACGGTCCACCCTTGGGCCAACAGTGCATCATGGTCATCATCACCCCCATTTCCACCGCCTCCATCTCCATCACCATCACCACCATCATCTCCACCATCACCACCATCATCACCTCCATCATCTGAATTAGAACTATCAGAATCATCCCCATCATTAGGGTCACCAGCTCCCTCCTGACCACCCTGGACATTTTCCTCCATGGGCTCTTCCTCTGAATCTTCTATCTCTATGGGCTCCTCAAACATGGGCCCCTCTTCCATCTCTTCATCCATGGGCTCATCTTCCATCACGTCCTCCAGAGGTTCCTCCATAGGCACCTCCACAGGTGGTTCCTCCTCCATGCTCCTCAGTGCCTCCACCAGATGTGCAGGAACACGCTTGCCAAATGTGAACCTTGTCCTCCTTGTGGGCATCACGATGGTCCTCTTACGGGGTGTCAACTTGGTGCGGGCCATCTATAAGATTGAAAAGGTTGAGTATTAGAATAAGATAATTTTTTGCAACAGATAAAGGACAGAATATAAGCAAAAATTTTCTAGTAAATCAAAGGTAGTAAAATAAAGATAATGTGATCCTAGAAACGTCCATTTCTAACTAGGTTGATCGTCCTACAGTCAGTTATAGCTCTGATAGCAATTTGTCGCACCCAATTTTGCATAGCAAAATCAAGTACTCATATATGTGCGCCCAGGATGTCCAAACACACATATACCAACAAATTGCAATAATATCAAAGTAAAGTACTTATTACATCGCATATCTCATCATAATGTTAATACATAGTTCTGCTCATTGGCAACATTATTACACACATAGCGGAATAACTAGACCTAATCTGCCATAGGGACTCCAACTGGTGAACATCATCCTAGTAGTCCTGGACATCCTCCGGAAACTCCTCATACACGTTATCTGTTACCCATCTGGGATTTTCATTGAATGTAAAGCAAGTGTAAGCACACCATGCTTAGCAAGTATATCAAAGGGATCTATGAGGCTCCAAGGCTTGACACGGTTTGACTATGGTTCGCAATTTTAGTTGATCAAGTTTTAGCATCCTGAATCACTACTTTAGTGAACAATCCCAAATCCCAAGTGATATTAATGTATAATCAAGTTCATATCAATTCCCAGCCATCCATGGTAACCACTAATCATGAAGGATCTAGATCGCTTGTATCCGTAAGCACACCTGTTATAACAGGTCAAATATTTATGTAGAAATTGTACAACTTTACCCACCGAGCCATGATTCCCAATGCTAGGGTTTGCAAGGCCCACAACACCTCTACCTAGGAAGTGTGGCAGGGTTTCACTACGTAACCCTTCGCTAGTCGCACTAACAAGTTGTAGCTGCTAAGGTTTCAGCCATCTAGCCGTATGTGACCCTCCTCTAGGAGTGGCATGTGTGGTCGCGGCATAGTACACACACCCTAGCAGGAAAGGAAACATACCAACTAGTGCCCCCCTCTTGCCCTTACGAAAAGCTACAGACGAGCTAGTACAATCTAGTTAATAGGTTAAAGTTAGAGCCATATGACACTCGGGGTTGTACGAAACCTCCTGGGTGGCCGCTTCAGGATTAAGTCCTTATGGAGAGGCACTAGAGTACTCAACCCCGTACTCTAGCCCCCTAATTGTTGCTAAAAAGCACCATTTTATCACATTGCATAATGCCTTTAGTCATGTTTAACAATTATTTTATGTTAAGCGCTGCAGCATCTATCCAAAATGCATACCCAAACCCTAGGTAACAAGGATATGTGGTACAAGTAATAATCTAGGTAAGGTCCTTAAGGTATTTCAAATTAGACACATGCATGAATATGAATTGTAAAGTTCATAGGTACAAGGGGCCTTTGCTACACTTGCCTTCCTCAAAGTTCTCTTCTGGGTATTGTTGATCCTCTTGCTGGTCCTCAGTCACCATGAACTGCTCACCCTCTAAACATGTTCCAATTCACCAATCAGGCATCCAATCCAATCATTACATGCATACAAATAGACTTCTATTAGAACAGTACACCAACTAGTAGAAACATAGATTGAAAAGCTTATAAATCTATTCTACATACTGCTACGAACATGTGAGCGAAAGAATCACTCAAATCGAACTTAAAACACAAAAGTTATGCATGAAATAAGGTTCCAATGGCATTTCTGTAAATAAACCAAACTTATTTTTGAATTAAAACAATTAAAATCTGAATTTACACGGATTATGGACTACGTGCACTATTTCTAGAAACTATAGGGACTAAAACGAATAAAATCAGGACTGAAATGTATTTGTTTTGAACTGAACTGGACCGCGGGTTAATTCTGTGGAAACCGAGGGACTAAACTGCAAAACGGGAGTGGTGGACCGTGTGTTGACCGCGGCTGCTGACTGGATGGACACGTGGCCTTCTCTGGTTGGCACGGTGCACCACGTGTGCGTGGGCGCGTGCTGACGTGGCGCTGTGGACTGAGTCCACGGTCCGTGGTGGACCGGTTACACACCGAAATGGTGCGGGCTAATCCTGGCCATCCAAGACAGATCCGATGGCGCAGAAGTGGACGAGATACCCTCCGACGGCTGCACAGTGCCTCCGGCGTGCCCACCATGGCCGACGACGAGGCAAGCAAGGTAGCGAACACCGGTACGGCGTTCCGGACCTCCCCGGGTCAAACCGAGCACACAGAATCGATCTACAGGCGCTCGCGAACTCAATGGGGTGCTAACCGAGGGCGGGGAACGCGCCGGAGCGACGGTCCCACAGCAGTGCCATGGTTGGCGTGCCTGGAACTCATCGGTACGGTGTTCTAGGGCATCATTCAGTGAACAGGGAGCATGGGTAGGTGGAGAAGCTCACCGCGAGTCCAACGGTGACGGTCGCGGCGTCTGAGAAGGTTCCAATGGGGCGGGTCGACGGCGGCGCTGACTGGAGAGAGAAGAAAGGGTGCGGGTTAGGGAAATCTGAGCAATTCAAAACCAAATCGAGGAATTGAGGCCACCTACGACTGCATCGGGTCACGGCGAAGCTCCGGGAGGCATCGGCATCGATGATTGGGCACCGAAGCAGTGGGCTACGGGGCGGCGTTGGCGAGCTCGAGTGTGGACGAATGGAAAGGAGAGAGGGAGAGGTGCGGCTTGGGGTTTTGTAGGTGGGCGGCGGGCGGTAGATGGAAGGGGAGCGGGAAGCGGTGATTTTAGACGCCTGCCATATGGGCACGGTGACCCGGCGGCTTGCCATGCATGGCGTGTGCCATCGCCAGGGTGAAGGAAGGAAAGGGAGCATGGGGAATGAAATGAAGGAGATGGGTGCTGATAGGCGGGTCCAACTTGGCAGTGAGGGAGAAGAGAGCGGAGTGCATGCGGGCGTGGGCGCTGGCAGTGAAGGCTGAAGCGGGCCGCAGCGCCGAGCTGGGCCACGCAGGCGAGCGGCAGGCGCGCGTGTAGGCGCCGAAGCAGGCCGCAAGCAGCGGGCCGCGAGTGGGAAGGTGAGGAGGAGAAGGAGGGAGGGGCGGCTAGGCCACCAGCAGGCCAAGGCTACCAAGCCAAGTGCGCGAAGGAGGCCGGGCTGAATCTAGAGTTGGACTGGAAAGGAGGAAAAGTAAGTTTTTCAAAATCAAACCCTTTTCTATTTCTAGTTTCCAAATCCAAGCCAAATTCAAATGAAATTTGAATTCAACTTCAAACCATCTAGCCCTACACTCAACCAAAAATAGTTTGCTTTGGCATGAATGCAACAAACATGTTTTTAAACCTTATAGTTAAATTTATTTAATCAAAATTTATTATTTGGCCTAGGTTAAAAATACATAGAAAATCAAATAAATGCTCAATTTTAATTACTAATTAGCAAATGATGTTTTAGGGTGTTACAAAGCTGATCATCGGTCAAGTTCAAGGAGAAGCACAAATTCCTGGTCTCTCAGAACCTCTGAAGAAACTTAGTGCCTAATTCATTAGTTCTCTGCCTTATGGTCGTCAAATCAGTAATCTTCTTTTCTCCTGTCCCAGTGCAAAAATATGTATGAAACTTCTTCTCTAGGTCAGCCCAATTAGCAATGGAGTTAATTGGCAGCGATGAAAATCAAGTAAAGGCTAGCCCTGACAGTGACAAGAAGAAGAAATGAACTCGATGGGCCTCTTCAATGGATGCTTCATCCAGCTGTGTAAGATACCGACTGACGTGTTCTATTGTGCTTGTGCTTCTTGGCTAGTGAACTTAGCGAATTATAGGAGCCTGTAATTTGTAGGAAGAGCGACCAAATCATACCATTCTAGATATGGGCGTCTATACGAGAAGGTCTGTCCTTTTGGCTTCAAACTGAACTGATTCTTCATCATCTCGGTCACTCTAAGCAACAACTCATCAGCATTTGAATTTGGATTTCTCTGTAATTGCTGACCTGTCCATGGATTAAAATTTCAGGTACCTTAATACCCTGGATTTGGAATCATGTGAAGGGTATTGTAATCTGTGCCATAATGATACCCTTGTGGAATCTCTATCTGCTGGGTCCTTTGCTGGTTTACTGCTTGAAGTATCTAGTTATAGATGTTAGGATCTATATCTCTACAAATCCTTTGAACTGATGGCGCTATTCTTTGAGCTGACGATGGTATCTGGCTAGATGTGGTAAAATTGACCATTTGATTCTGAACATGCCCCATCGGCTGTTGCACATGCTGCACTGATGATCCAGGATTATATTGTATCTGATTGGTGGTGGTATCTTGAATCTATTCAGATGAGCTCTGAACTACCTGGACATCATCATTACCAGCTGTTGCTGCCACTTGATGGCTAGTACCGGCTTGATTAGTCCCCTGAGTCGACGGATGTGGAATGTTGTAATAAGCTAGTCTAACCTGATCAATTGGATATCCATGAAACACCTCTTTCATGGTGTTGTGGAACGTATTCAAGAAAACTTAATTATGGTTCGATATGGCATCATGAACAGATTTGTTTACAGCTTCCACGAAGAAATGCCTGTCTTCAGCTTCATCTGCATCTGTCTGCCCATGCAACAGAACTCTTGGTGGTGGATATTTCTGAACAATTGTATTGTCACATGTCTTGGTGTAGGACAACAAACACTTGTTCCAAAATTCTTCTATAGCTTTGTGGGGTCCCATAAGGTAGGTCTTCATAAGGTACCATAAGGATGTCGTTGTTGTTGTAAGTCACCACGACGATTGTGGGGTCCCACCGGGCATGCCAAAACGTGTGTCACCACAAAAATGTGTCAACACACGGCAAGCCGAAAGGATCTGCTTGGTGGAGCTAGAGATCCGCTTGGCTTCAATGTAGGGATAACCGATCCTGCAAATTTCTCCCGAGACGTGCCAGTCAATTTGACCCTGTAATTGACAAGGAGAGAAAGATTATCAGTAATTTAAGGTGGAACATGCCGGTCTGTGCCCAGACAGTTCTAAGTGTGCCGCTTCAGGAGCAGCTGGACAGGAAAATCGACTAAATAGCCGATACGCATAGAAATCGACTGCTACAGACTATAAAGCTCGTGGGTAGCGATTGATTTTATATTGACCGATACAGTACACATAGATGTAAGTGAGATCATCAGCTTAGGTAGATATTACCAGTATAAAGCATTGAGCCGATGATTCTAACGAGAAAGAATATAGCATGCAAACAAATCGACTGTCTAATACAAATGCACCCACAAACGCTCTGAATCTAATCTGTTACCATCAACAGTGAGGTTTGACTGGATCGATGGTAGCTATGATGATAATAACAAACTAAAACCAAAGAATCCATAAAACCATCTATAGTTCGACAGGCTTTCCGAAAGACATGCTATACGTGAAGGCTCAGGTGAATCGGTTGAAATAGCCAATTCAGGTGAAAAGGGACTACAGCGTGTGAACAATCGACTATTTCACATGAACAAACCTACAGACTCATCAAATCTAACCTGCTATCTCTATCAGTGGGGTTCGACAGGATTGATGCAGCCATGATAAGGACAACAAATCAAACCTTTAAAGTAAATAGATCCATTCACGTTTAACATAATCATGTAAACACACTGTAGGCGTTAACGCATAGGCGATCAGCTATTTAGCCGATGCAGGCATAGCAAACAGTTAAGGTCACGCTTAATCAAGACCATATCTACTAACTAGCGTCCTCCAATCTATAGTGCCATCAGTGGGGATCGACCGGATCGTTACAGCCATAGTAGCGAACTATAAACCAGATTTAACTATCCAGCAAACCTCTTTAAGATCATACATGCCTTAACCACGTACTATGCACAATCAAGATTGAAGTAGAAACAACTGATGAAACATAAACCATCGCTCAAGGTAAACAATATCGTGTTGTAGTAAGGAAAGCGATGGACTAAAAGGATATGAGGCCGATCTAGATCGATCTCGACCGGGCAGGTTGATGTTGCTGCAAACTAACAACAATAAGAACATCAGCAAGATCAGTAACTTAATGAATCTACCTAAAGGACGCCACTCTTAGGTAGAGCCGATAACTTGACCTTAATCTAATTCGAGTAGTGGAGGTCGATTGGATCGATGCAGCCGTACAAACAGAAGTATAAGCCATGACGGTACTTATAGACAAGCCGGAGGTGGGCCAGACTGATGCAGCCCAGCTTGTTAAAGAACTCGTCGGAATCTACTCTACTCCTACTCCTAAGGGTTGGCACAGAGCCGAAAAAAGTAACTTGTATTTGATTGATTGGATGTCCTTTACAAGAGTCGGGGTCCAATATTTATACCCGGAGTCTAAACATGAATCCTACTCAAGTACGACTCATTACAATCTTTGGCATAAAAGAAAACATTCCTATCTTAAGATAACTTGAACCCTAATCTTTCCCTTTTTATAGAGTCCGATATGTATTTCCCGACGCCAACCTTAGCTTATCATCGTTATCTGCTGACGTCATTCAAAGAGAGCCAATTCCAGTGTCACATCTAAATCAGTTGATATTGATCCTTATGCAATTGATTCCTTGATTGACACAATCTTGGAAGCTTCGAGTTCCCGCGTTCTCCTTCCCAAATTTTGGTGTAAACAGGCACAAACAGTCAGCCCTTTCCATCCCTTCCTCTCCCTCTAGATCTAGTAGTTCAAAGTTCTAGGGTGTGTTCATCATGTTCATAGTAAGATGTACCCGCTAGATCTACGGCTAAGGTCCTATTCTATCTATCAATGGTATCATCGATGCCAGTCTAGGCGTAGATCTAGACCGGGTTAGCAATTAGAAGGAGATGACACGAATTTTTATTTGGAAGAAAAGCAAATCCCGATCAAACTTCAAACCCTAACCCAAACCCTAATGGGGAATAGATGGACAGGGAGAAACCTACCTGGTTTACTCATCATAGAGTACTACCGCCGGTTGGCATCCATGCCACGTGGGTAGCCAAACCGCTGCTCGCCGCCGAGACACCGACATGCGGGTTTCGGGATCTAGGGCGCAACCACAAGGCCGCTCGATGGTGGCACGCTTAGCCTAGGGCCAGTGCACATGCCGACGAGGGGACCCGCAGCTATGCCGCCTCCTTCTTCCTCTCCAGCTGCCATGGGCCGCTGTCGTGTCGTCGTTCCTCTGACTACAGCGCTGAGGAAGAGAAAGGAAAGGGGAGAGAAGGAAATGGGGCTAGGGTTTCTAGGGTCGTCAGCGGCTCACCTTTTGATTGGCCATGGCGCACGGAGGAGCATCGGATCACATCCGATGGCTGAGGTTCCTCAGACCAGAATGAGCCCAGGCGGGCGAGGGAATTCTCGGCCTAGGCCCAATGGCTTTTATCTCACATATTCCGCCTCATGAGGGGGGCAACTACAGAGTATGGCAAGAGAAGTGTGAGCTCACACTTGTGCTATCCGAGAATGACTTAGCTCTCACCTCTCCATGTCCTACTGAGCTAGTGGACTCGGTGAGGGAGAATAATGAGACTGATGCTGATTTCACTGCTCGAAAGCGAGATCATGCAGAAGTCAGAATGAATACGATCTCAAACGTAAGAAATGGGACATCTCGAACTGCAAGTGCTTGATGGTATCTAAGTCCACTATCTCAGATGCTATAAGGGGATCAATCCTAGATTGTGATACGCCACCAAGTATCTTAAGAAAGTGGAGAGTCAGTTTACTGGCTCTTCAAAGGCTTATGCAAGCACATTGATTAAGAAATTATTCAATGAGAAGTACTCTGGTGGAGGTATAAGAGAACACATATTGAGGATGAGCAACACAACATCCAAGATCAAGCCAATGGATTTGGGGCTCAAAGATGAGTTCCTCATTCATTTGGTTTTTGCTTCCTTGCCGAAAGAATATGAAACCTTTGTTGTTAACTACAACATGCACCCCGATAAGTGGGATATTGAGAAGCTCATTGCAATGTGTGTGCAATAGGAGGAGAGGCTTAAAAGCTCATAGGGTGACTCTACAAACCTTGTGAAGAACAATAAAAGAAAGAATTTTAATGCCAAACCTCATGGGAAAGCCCCTCGGACTGATCATCAGCAGAAGAACAACAACATCCAAGTTGACAAGGACCAATGCAAGTGTTGCAAAAAGTGTGGACATTACTAGAAGGATTGTCTAGAGTTCCTAAAGTACCTTCTAAGGAAAGGGATTCCATACAAGGAGGACCCTGCAAAGAGGAGAAAGAAGAATTAAAGTAGCAAATGGAGTTGAAGCCAAAGTCGAAGCCATTGGATATCTCTCTCTAGAATTACATGATGGTTTTGTACTTAGGCTTTCAGATGTTCTTTATGTACCTTCTTTGCGAAGACACTTAATTAGTGTGTCACATTTAGATGATGATGGATGATTGCCATTTTGGTAATGGCAAATGCCATATTGTGTTTAATAATAAATGTGTTGGTCTTGCCTTCTAACAAGACAAGCTTTATGTGTTATCACTTTCTAAGAATGTGAATGATGTGAGCACTGAGAATGTGAATGCCTCTTCGTCTATGAATGCAAGAAATAGGCGGAACAGAGTTCATGATGTATCATCAAAATTATGGCACTGTTGTTTAGGCCATATTTCGAGGGGGAGAATAGAGCGATTGATTAAGAAATCAATTCTTCCGCCATTAGAATTTTCAGATTTAGAACAATGCATTGACTGCATAAAAGGAAAGTATGTTAAGAAAATAAAGAAAGATGCCAAACGAAGTGCAGGAATTTTAGAAATAATTCACACAGACATCTGTGGTCCTTTTCCTATGAAAAGTGTGGATGGTCATGATTCATTTATAACATTCACAGATGATTATTCTTGTTATGGCTATATTTATCCAATTAAAGAAAGAACAGAAGCATTGGATAAATTTAAGATATTCAAGGCTGAAGTTGAGAATCCGCACAATTTAAAGATTAAAATAGTAAGATCTGACTGTGGGGGGAGTACTACGGTCGGCACACCCCATATGGCCATATGGCCAAGTTCCTAGACCTTTTGTAAGGTTCTTACAGGAAAATGGCATAGTTGCCTAGTACTCTACACCGGGCGAGCCTCAGCAGAATGGAGTAGCTGAAAGACGCAACTGTACCTTAATGGATATGGTGAGAAGCATGATAAGTTACTCTATGCTACCGATAAGTTTATGGATGGAGGCATTAAAAACCACCATTCATATTCTTAATCGAGTGCCAAGCAAGTCGGTGCCCAAAACACCATATGAGTTATGGACAGGAAGAGAACCCTCACTTAACTATTTATGTGTGTGGGGTTGTCCAGCTGAGGCTAAAGTGTTTAACCCAAACATAGGGAAGTTAGACTCCAAGACAGTCAGTTGCCATTTTGTTGGCTATCCAGAAAAGTCAAAAGGTTATCACTTCTATTGTCCTGATAGACATACGAAGTTTATAGAAACAAGACATGTTGTATTCTTGGAGGAAGAGATGATCAGGGGGAGCAGAGTAGCGCGAGAAATTAACCTAGAGGAGAAGCGGGTACATGTGCCTACTCTGATGGTTCAGGAACCATTCTTCACACTACCTGTTGTTGCTGCACCAACAGTGCCAAACACTGTAGTGACAACACCTGTTGTTAGTCCTCCTATGACAACAATGAATGAACATGAGGAACCTATCCCTCAGTATCCCATAGAACCCATTGTCACATAAGAGGAAGAGCAACAATAGCCTCAAATAGAACAAGCGTCAGTTAATGAGGCCCCTAGAAGGTCTCAAAGAGTCAGGAAACCAACCATTCCTGATGACTTCGAGGTATATGAATCTAAAGAATTTCAAATAGAGGGTGATCCCACCTCATTTGAAGAAGCCATGAGAAGCGCTCACTCATCAAAGTGGCTTGAAGCCATGCAAAATGAAATGAAATCAATGAGTACCAATGGTGTCTGGGACTTAGAAACAATTCCTAAAGGAGCTAAGACAGTAGGTTGTAAATGGGTCTATAAAACTAAATATGACTCCAAAGGGAATATAGAAAGATTTAAAGCGTGACTTGTGGCGAAAGGCTTCATGCAAAGAGAAGGCATAGATTACAATGAGACATTTTCTCTAGTCTCGTGTAAGGATTCTTTTAGAATAATAATGGTGCTTGTAGCACATTACGATTTAGAATTACATCAGATGGATGTAAAGATGGCGTTCCTCAATGGGGATTTGGAGGAAAATGTTTACATGGCACAACCAAAAGGTTTTGTTGTGGAAGTAAAAGAACATATGGGATGCCGCCTGAAGAAATCTATTTACGGATTAAAACAAGCTTCAAGGCAGTGGTATTTGAAGTTTGATAGTACAATAAGAAAGTTTGGGTTTAAAGAAAATGTAGAGGACAATTGTGTTTATGCAAAGTTCAAGAATGGGAAATACATTTTCCTAATCCTATATGTGGATGACATCTTACTTGCTAGTAGTGATGTCAATCTACTTCTAGAAACAAAAAAGTTCTTGTCCTTGAATTTTGACATGAAGGATAGAGATGAAGCTTCATTCGTTCTAGGAATAGAGATTCACAGACATAGGACGAAGGGGGATTTAGGTTTATCACAAAAGGCATACATAGAAAAGGTTCTTAAGAAATACAGTATGCAAAATTATAAGCCTTCACCTGTTCCCATAGTCAAGGATGATAGATTTAGGGAATTTCAATGCCTAGGAACCAATATGAGATCAATCAAATGAAAGCGGTTCCATATGCTTCAGATGTCGGAAATTTATAGTATGCTCAAGTGTGTGCACGCCCTGACTTAGCGTTTGTTATCGGGTTACTTGGCAGATACCAGAGTAATCTAGGAATAGAGCACTGGAGACTGGTAAAGAAAGTTTTTGCGTTATTTGCAAGGCATAAAAGGCCTCATGCTAACGTACAGAAGATTTGATTCCCTACACATAGAGGGGTATTCAGATTCACATTATGCGGGAGATGATAGAAAGTCCATGTCAGGATATATATTTACTCTCGCAGAAGGACCTATATCGTGGAAAAGCTCAAAGCAAACTGTCACTACATCGTCTACGATTTATGCTGAGTTTGTAGCATGTTATGAGGCCATGGGGCAGGTGAATTGGCTAAAGAAATTCATACCCGGGTTGAAAGTGGTAGACGACATACATAAGCCACTCAAGTTGTACTGCGACAATAATCCAACAGTATGTTATGCTCACAACAATAAGTCAAGTGGTGCTGCCAAACACATTGACTGTCGACATAGAATTTTCATCTCCGTGCCGAGGACACACACAGCAAGCTGGAAGGGCCCGCTCGATGGAGCAGATCCTCCTAGCTTCAGTGCAAGGGTGGTCAATCCTACGCAATCCTCTCGAGACATGTCAGTCAATTTGACCCTACAATTGACAAGGAGAGAAAGCTTATCAGTAATTAAGGGCAGAACATGTCGGTGTTGCCAGACAGTCCCAAATGTGCGGCTCTGAGAGCCGATATGAGAGGAGATCGACTAAATAGTCGATTCCAGCATATTCATAAGAATAAATCGGTTAAAGCTCATGGGGTTGTATAAGAAGAATCGGTTATCATTCAGAATAAATATTATTTAAGCAAACATTAATCAATGGCAATAAGATATCAATGATGATCGATTTGTACTGAGCCAATGATTACAAGTAACCAAACTCCTTTTGATATAAAGAAACAATTCAACATCACTTAACCATTTAATAAAGATAAATCTAATGAACATGTTAGATCTTATCTATCGCCATGACCAGTGGGGCATGAGGCAGAATCATGCATGAAACGACCTGATTTCCGCGAAGGGAAATCCACAGAGTCTAAGTGTAATAAGACTGTTGTAGATCATATTAACCAAATTCCAGTCGAATATCACATCCATACAACGACAATATCAGAGTACAAATAGTGCGGAATTACATAAATTATTACATCGCTGCATTGGCGGAATCAAAAGTAGCATTCATTCAGAACAGCTTGAAGATAAGATCGCCAAACTTGAGCGTAGGAACGAACCCCTCAACCGTCTAACTCCTCGGAGCTATACTTCTCAGCAGAACCTATGTGCCAAAATTTATCAGTACGATTTGTACTGGCCACTCCCACCCTATGAGCATTGCTTTGTGGAAATTGGATGCAAGTTGGATATAATCAAAAGGAACCTATAAGGCTGGGGTTTCCTATGTATTAGCATATCAAGTACATAATAATAGTTGGTCAAGTTTTAACACCATTCCCACACCCATTCCAACCCATTTCCGTCCAGAGCCAGGTTTCGATCCTAGGATCAATATACCACCATCTCCACACCATCACCACAACCATACCATCGCTCAGTCGACAGGCCAACTCCCTCTCGGCACTGTCTCAAGGCCCGTAGCCCCTGGCTACGTCCGAACACTCACTCCCAAGGGGAGAAGAGAAGGACTCATCTCACTATCTAGTTTAAGCGAAACCCAAGAAAGGTCCATAATCGACAAGTCGGCATATGTATCGATCGATCAACCATACACTCTGTAGAGGTTTTACATAACCACAAGATCTGCCTTCCTCGCTGACCGTCGTCAACTGGGCTAATTCTGGCTGCTTGCTAGCCTAGGATAATGCCACTCTACCATTCAGCCCTAGTACACCTCAAGTCTAGTCTAGGGTGGCTGAAACTGTGAGTCATGAGCCGGGTCCACAAGGTCTCCGTGAAGTCTCAGAAGGGTGTGGGGGAAATCCTCCATGCCCCGTACCTCCTTACACTGTCTACTATCAACCTAGCAGTAGTGGCAATATCCTACCCAGTAGTCCGGCCGTCCCGCACCATATAGGGTGAGTGGTACGTAAGGCTTCCCGGTGAATCTAAGTACCAGTAAGTCCTTAGGGATGACCAAGCCAGAATGTCTTCATCAGGGTTTCCATTTACCATGCCACCATAGCACCTCCACCCTGGGCTCCTCCCATCACAGGTTCACACCCAGGGCCACCTCAAATACCATTTACCCACCATAGGTATCCATTCCAGGGGTGCCCAGGTAGCACCCCACGGCAAGACTTGCCCCAGGCTCGTCGTATACTCCAACTTGGTCAACACAACCCTCACCCTCCACACACCCAAGTCACACACGCAGCACTCTCCCCATAGTCCAGATAACACCAGTTTTCCACCACGCATCAATGTAGTACAAGCGTAGTAGAAGTAATAAGCAAAGAAATATAGCAGCAAACGTGTGACTAGCCTAATAGCAGGGTGAGCGGGGGTAAGGTTGCGTCAAGGTAAAGGCCATCAAGAAAGTATACTATCATGCAAGTCCTATCATAGTGTGATCATAACAATAAAGTAAAGCACTAGCATTTCTATTTTAGCCATGCGTAATAGGTGCTACAAGATTGTGTGGGATGTGGCACCTTCAGTGTAGTCGTCTCCATACTCCTCATGGTACTCTCGGTCCTTGTCCGTCTAGTTCTCCTCCAAGTCTGCAAACGATCGCATTATAGTCGCGTTAGCGACGTCTATAGAATAGCACAAAGAAGCAATGAAAATTCAAAAGAGCCAAATGCACTCATACATGGGTTCATTGCGTAAAGCTCGATTTTAGATGAATTTTGGTCCTAGTTTCATATTTTTCTGAGGTCGTATGAATTAGTTATGAATTTCCGAAGTTTAATTCATCTCTGAAAATGGAAAAGGCTAAATTAATCCTGGGCTGACACGTGTCACACTGTGACTGGTCCATGTGGCATGCTGACATCAGCGTGACGTCAGCATGATGTCATCATCTCGGCTCCGAGCTAACAAGTGGGGTCCTGCTGACATCATCGTGACGTCAACATGACGTCATCAATGTCATCGTTTCCGACAAGTGGGGCCAGGGTCTCTTGGGTCACTGACTTGTGGGTCCGGTCAAAGTCAACGTCAAGTTAATGGGTGAGTCAACAGTCAACGGATCACAGTCACTAACGTGTGGGGCCAGGGCTGCTGACGTCAGCAGCTGACGTCACCGTGACGTCATCATGACGTCACCTCGGCTGTGTTGTTACTGACAGGTGGGACCCACGTGACGTCGTCATGACATCAGCATGACGTCACATGCTGATGTGTGGGTCTAGAGTCTCTGTGCCGCTGACATGTGGGGCCAGGTCAACAGTCAACGTTGACTGGTCAACGGTCAACCAGGTTGGGTCTCGACTGGGCTTTGGTGGGCCTGGACAGGGCTGGATTTGGGCCGGGCCGGCCCAGACATGTGGCATGCTATGGCGCTGCCACATCATAGCCATGGGCCTCCACTAGGCTTCGTCCATAGCTCGGCTCACACCGCATGGCTCACGGTGAACTCGTGTTCACGGTACATGGACTGTTGGCTGGTCTTCGGTGGACCGAGTCCACCCTTCTTCCCTCTGGCCTGGTCCATGTGCACCGGGTGCAGGCGCGTGCGGCCGGCGAGGAAGGATTCCTCTACTTCCCTCCCCGGCGTGTTCCCGCTAGTGGTGTGCTCACCGGCGAGCTTCCACAGCGGCGTTGGCATCCAATTGAGGTGGGGAAAAGCTTCATCAGGCCTCGGCGAATACGGTAGTGGCGTCAAGGTGGCGGCCAGGGCTTCCTAGGGCATTGGCCACGGTGGTCGGTGGCTTGGTCGCGGCGGTGCTCGCCGGCAGGGCAGCTAGGGGCTGTTCTAGGGGTCCTGGTGCCCCGTTCCCTTTCATACGGCTAGCGGGCGACAGGGTAAAGTGTCGACGTTGACCAAAAGGCATGGCGGAGTCCACGCACGGTGGTGGTGCACGGCGGAGCTTCGGCCGGTGGTCTGGTGCTCGTGGCCAAGGCACTACGTCCGGCTAATGGGGTCTCGGTCTACGTGGCTATCTTTCGGTCATCACGGTGATGCTACGGCTACTTCCTAGTCCGGCGAGGCGGCCGGGTGCGCAAGTGGTGGCCGTGCCATGACGGTGGCATTGTGAGCGCGGTGTGCGCGTGCTTTGCTACGGCGTCTAAGGGCTAGGAGGAGGTCTCAGCCAAAAGACTCACCGAGCGGTGCTGGCGGCGTTCGGTGGTGGTGCGGTGGCGAGGCGCGTTGTCGGGGTAGGTGCTTAGGGCGGCGCTCCGGCTTCGGTGATCGGCGCCTCCAAGCTCTCTCTGCTCGCCTCCCCCTCTTTCGAACTCCTTCTCAGCCCTCTTCTCTTGGTGCGGTGTGGGCTATTGGGCCACCAAGCGGCGGCGGTGGCTGAGGAATCCCTAGGGCTCTGGGCATTGCTTTATAGCCCCGGGGTCCGAGCTCCATCTATGGCGGACGGGGCAGACGGCTGGCGATGCGCCGTTGGCATTGAACGGTATCGCAGGCGCGGGTGGTTGGCACGGAGGTTGCGTGGGCGTGGCGCCAAGGGGACAAGGCTAGGTGATTCGCGTGACCCCGGGCCCGCGCCTGTCACTTTGGTCGGGTCTCGGTCGGAGGCGGTGCTGGCGTGGGGGAGGAAGACGACACTGTGGCGGGGAGTGACTGATGCGTGGGGTCGGATGGCAGCGGCAGCAGGCGAAGCAGGAAGGCGCGCGGGCGTGAGCGGCGCACTGGGCTGGCTACGTGGGCCGTGCGTGATCAGGCCAGGCCTGCTTGCGGCTGCGCGTGGGCCAGCGAAGCCAGGAGGGCGAGCTGGACCGGCTGGTGGAAAAAGGCAGGCTGGGCCGATCGGTTGCTTGGGCTGCGAGGCTAGCTCCTCCCTTTCTCTTATTTTTCTGTTTTATTTTTCTTCTTCTTTGTTTGAATTCAAATTTGATTTGGAATTTGAATTCAAAATTGGTGTACCTTATTCATTGGAGTTTTAGATATGATGCCCACAACATTCTTTTATATATATTAGGAACTTTATTTAGCTATTTTGTATAACAAAAATTATGTGTAGTTTTGTTATACAAAAATAGAAATAGTTTTCTCTTTAAGCATTTATTCTTTGGTTTGATTAATAATTACTTTAAGGTTTATTTTTTTAAAGGAGTTGTTAGGCATTACATAAAGCAAATAGAAATCCAAATCACCATTTGAGTTAACAATGCATGCTATATTTTATTTGTCAGTATTTAAATAAACATAATTAACAAATGACATGCCATGCTCATGAAATTGTTTAGTTGGGTTATAACTAATGCAACACCTAGGGTTGGCTCCAACAGATATCACTCAACATTGCATGGGGTTTTGAAAAATTTTGTAGTTGTGATTTTTGGTGTGTGGATTTTTGGTTTGTTACAGTCCTACCCCCTTAACAGAATCTCATCCCCGAGATTAAAGCGTAACTTACCCTTCGAAGAGATAAGGATAGTGTAGCCAGAGGTCAGACTCTTTCTCCCATGTTGCTTCTCTCTCAGTGTGGTTGCTCCATTGGATCTTGCACATAGGAATAGTCTTGCTTCGGGTCTCTTTGTTATCTCTGCCCAGAATTCTGATAGGATGTTCTTTATACACAAGTGTATCTTGAATGTCAAGTGTATCAGTTGGAACTACTTCATCGGGCACTCTCAAACACTTGCGTAGCTGTGAGACATGGAATACGGGATGTACACCCACCAATTCCTCAGGTAGCTCAAGTTTGTAAGCGAGTTTTCCAATCCTTTTGCGGATCTTGTATGGCCCAACAAATCTAGGGGCTAGCTTTCCTTTCACATGGAATCTGACAGTTCCACGTAGCGGGGATACCTTGAGATAGACGAAGTCTCCCACATTGAACTCAAGTTCTCTTCTTCTTTTGTCAGCATAGCTCTTGTATCGACTTTGGGCAATTCTCAAATTCTGCTTTACTTGAGCAACTCCTTCTGCATCTTGAATCTTAGCGGAATCAAAGAACGATCTTTCACCCGGTTGAGACCACATCAAAGGTGTTCTACAAGATCTGCCATACAGAGCTTCAAACGGCGACATCTTGATGCTGGCTTGGTAGCTGTTGTTGTAAGAGAACTCTGCATAGGGTAAGCATTTCTCCCATTCAGAGCCATAATTCAATACACTAGCGCGAAGCATGTCTTCTAAGATCTGATTTACTCGTTCTGTCTGTCCATCTGTCTGTGGGTGATAAGCGGTACTGAAATCAAGTTTGGTTCCAATGGACTTGTGCAGAGCTTCCTAGAATCGAGACACAAGCTGAGGACCATGATCAGATACAATACTAGAGGGAGCCCCATGCAGTCTGAGAATATGCTCAACATATAGATATGCTAATTTTTTTGGCATCGGTCTTGGTCTTAACTGGTACAAAGTGAGCAATCTTGGTCAAACGATCAACAATCACCCAGATGGAATCATTGCCTTTCTGTGAACGGGGCAATCCAACTATGAAATCCATGGATATGCTCTCCCACTTCCACTTAGGAACATCAAGAGGCTTTAGCAATCCTGCAGGCCTTTGATGTTCAGCCTTGACTCTATTACAGGTGTCACATCGTGCCACATGTCCTGCAATGTCTGTCTTCATGCCTTTCCACCAAAAGTGTTTCTTCAAGTCTTGATACATCTTTGAATTTCTAGGGTGAATACAGTACTTAGAATCGTGGGCTTCAGACAGAATTTCCTCCCGTAGTGCTGGTTCAGATGGAACACAGATTTTGTTCTTGAACCAGATGGTTCCTTGTTCATCTTCCTGGTGGTTGGTCTTATAGCCTAGTTTCATCAAACCACGGAGATATTTGATCTCTTCGCAACTTTTCTGAGCTTGATGGATGCGATCGGTGAGATCATACTGTATGCGGAGCTCATTCAACAAGCCATGCAGCAGTATCTCAAGTTGGAAATCATCAATCTCTTAATTGAGTTCAGGTGGTACGGATTCTGTGATCATAGTGTGATAGTAACTCTTGCGACTAAGAGCATCGGCGACTACATTAGCTTTTCCCGAATGATAGTGAATTTCTAGGTCATAGTCCTTGATCAACTCTAGCCATCGGCGTTGTCTCATATTCAGATCTTCCTGAGTGAAAAAGTACTTCAGGCTCTTGTGATCGGTGTAGATATCACACTTGTTGCCTATCAAGTAGTGCCTCCAGATCTTCAAGGCATGCACAACTGCTGCTAACTCAAGATCATGAGTAGGGTAACGGTTCTCGTGTTCTTTCAACTGTCAAGAAGCATAAGCTATCACTCTTCCACCTTGCATCAATACACAGCCAAGTCCTTGACGGGATGCATCACAATAGACCAAGAAATCTTTGCTGATATCAGGCAATGCTAGCACAGGAGTTGTGGTAAGCTTCTGTTTCAATTCCTGGAAGCTTTGCTCATACTCGAGCGTCCATTCAAACTCCTTAGTCTTCTTCAGGAGGTTGGTCATTGGACGGGCTATCTTGGAGAAGTTTTCAATGAATCGGCGATAATATCCAGCCAATCCCAAGAAACTTCTGACTTCTGTCACATTGTGGGGTTGATCCCACTCTTTCACAGCTTCAATCTTGGTAGGGTCAACTGCGACACCTTCAGCTGATAGTACATGGCCTAGGAAGGCAACTTCTTGTAGCCAAAACTCACATTTGCTGAATTTTGCGTAGAGCTAATGTTGGGCTAGTTTCTCAAGTACAGTTCTCAGATGATGTTCATGTTCTTCAGCGGTGGGTGAATAAACAAGGATGTCATCAATGAATACTACCACAAACTTATCTAGATCATCCATGAAAACCTTATTCATCATGTTCATGAAGTATGCGGGAGCATTCGTGAGTCCAAAGGACACCACAGTGAACTCAAACTGCCCATACCTAGTCACAAAAGCTGTCTTTGGGATGTCACTCTCTCGAATCTTCATCTGATGATAGCCAGATCTGAGATCAATCTTGGAGAAATACTTGGCACCTCGAAGCTGATCAAGTAAATCATCGATCCTTGGCAGGGGGTACTTGTTCTTGATGGTGACTGCGTTCAAGTTCCGGTAATCAATGCACATTCTCATTGAGCCATCCTTCTTCTTAACAAACAGAACAGGGGATCCCCAGGGTGAAGCACTGGGTCTGATATATCCCTTCAAGATGAGCTCATCAAGCTGTTTCTTGAGCTCGGCCAGTTCATCAACTGACATGCGATAGGGTCTCTTGGCAATGGGTCTTGTTCCCGGCAAAAGATCAATGATGAACTCTACATCACGGTCTAGTGGCATACCCGGTAATTCTTCAGGGAATACATCGGGATAGTCTCTGACCACATGCACATCATGAACTGTCTTCTCCTCTTTTTGTGATTCTAAACTTGCTTTAAGGGCACATAGGATAGAGGTGGACTTTCTAGACTGGGGTTCACATCTAATGACTTGGCCTGATGGGTGGGTCACTTGGACGTATCTAGGTGAACATGATATGATGCCTCGGTGAATGGTTAGCCAATCCATGCCTAAGATGACATCTAGGTTAGTGGAAGGTAATAGGGTTAGGTCGGCTTTAAAGATAAGACCCTCAATGGTAAGACTCACTCCCTTACAGATGTGGGTGCATTTTAGGTCTCCTAAAGGTGAACTGGTGATGATAGGCTTTCCATGTGGGGTTACGGGCAGGTCATGCTCTCGTGCAAACTTGGATGATATGTAAGAACAAGTTGCTCCAGAGTCAAATAAAACTGATGCAGTATTGCCGTTAACTAAAAACATACCGTACACAACGTCAGGGGCAGCCTGTGCTTCCTCGGCGTCCAGATGGTTGAGACGTCCATGGGTAGCAGATCCCTTGAACTGAGACTTCTGAGCAGCTGAGTTCTGAGGGCACTCAATGGCTTTGTGACCCGGTTGGCCACAAGCAAAGCAGGTGAAAGGCGCACCGCCTGTAGGGGTTGGCGTGGGTGCCTTCTAGTTTCTAGTGCTTGGTGCGGAGCGGTTCTATGCTGGGCGTTCATTCACAGAACGGGAACGGTTGAAACAGTCCTAAGTGTTGTGGTCCTGAGCATAACGGTCCCGGGTGTAATGATCCTGAGCAGGGCAGGAGTATTTGGTGGTGTAGCCTCCACTACCCCTACTCGATCCAGGGTTGTCATCCCTATTGTGGCGAGAGCGCTCCCTGGATGGTGCATCTCTGCGGTACCTCTTGCGATCACGTCCACGGAAGGACTCCTCAGGCTTACGCTTCCTTTCCCTGTACTCCTCTCCAGCTTTAGCACGGTCTTTCTCGATCTGAATGCAGCGATCCACCAGCGCATGCAGCGTGCTACTCTCAATACCGCCAAACTTCAGCTTGATGTGCGGGTTAAGTCCCTTGTGGTAATAGTACAGCTTCTCCTTCTCAGAGTTCACGACATAGGAAGGGGCATAGCGCAGAAGGTTGGCGAAATGAGTGGTGTACTCAGTCACCTTGTCCTTTCCCATCTTGATGTTGCGGAACTCCTCGGCTTTGGTCTCCATGATACCCTTGGGAATGTGATACTCAGTGAATGCTTCGGCGAACTCATCCCACGAGATATTGGCAGGGTCCTCATGGGAATCACTAAAACTGTCCCACCAGGCACGTGCTGCACCTATGAGCTGGTGTGTGGCAGCTCCAACACACTCATCGTCGGTGAAAGTGGTGAGGTCAAGCTTCTTCTCCATCTCCTTGAGCCAGTCATCGGCCACAAGCGGGTTAGGGTCGGTGCCATCATAGGTAGGTGGCCTTAGCTTCAAAAATCCTTCTAGCTTTCTTTGGAAGTCATTCTGCTGACCTCCCTGGTGACGGTTTGCTCCGTTAACAAGAGCTACAAGAAGTTGGGTCTGTTGTGCCATCACCTCTACCAGGTTCGGTGGTGGTGGTGGCGGAATGTTCTCCTCGGCAGGCGGCAGGGTATTCTCCAGGTTGAAGGGTATCCCTCCACATCCACGGCCATGGCCACGGCCACGGTTGTTGCCACCACGGCCCCCATTTGGTTCGACTGGTTCGGGGGTGGGCGCACGTCCACGGTTCATTAGGCGATCAGATCGGCGGTTTGGCATCTGCAACACGGATCATAGGAATTTTAGTGTTTGTGCCATAAGTGCTTATAATTCAATATGATTACATGATTTTGACGATTTAAAGAAAAACATTTATACTATCCAACACTCATTACAAAGAAGCAATAAGATCCATAAGATGCAATAAGATCCAAAACATTCATTACATGGGTTTTATTACATAGCATCATCTCCAGTAGCTACACTTGAAGACTTGCGAGAATCGTACTACGCATAGTGTCTCATAATACATCTCATAAGGGGTATATCATGGCGTACAACTTATGGAAGCCACTGACATGACTCATGACCACGCAGGGCCATCTACTCTAACTTGTACACCACAGCTAGGATATGACTGTTCTTGATCTCGATCTCCTCGTCAGACTTGTGAAGTCAGGACACGTACTTCAAGGCCTTGGCGAGCTCCTCAGTAGGCTTGGCTCTAGGTAGGGTAGGGCAGGTGTCTAGGTTGAGGCGAGTCGGGGCTAACTCAAACTCCTCTATCCTAGGCTTCGTCTTGCTGCAAATCTCCTTGGGTAGCTGATCCCACATACCCTTCATCTCCCTGAGGCGCTTCTTGTCAGACTTCTACCAAGCCTGTCAAGTCCTCTCACACTTGTCCTGTAGGTACTCGGTCTGCCTGAGTGCCTCGATTAGGTGACCCTGGTTGCAACAGCCTTCTTCCTGAACTCCTCTAGCTCCTAGGTCATGGTCGTGTTCTAAGATTGGATTTTCAGCATATCAATCCCCTTGGACCTCTCTCTGTCTCCTCTACGGTTGAACTCGGCCTTCTTGTCGTCCAACTCTCTCTGCAACTCCAAGACCTTATTGTCGAGGTAGCAGTTCCTGTTGCCTAGGTTGGCTGCTTTGTCCTGTAAGTCAGCGACCTCAGCTCTGTGGACTTCTTCACGATGGTTGAGCTCATCCTGTAGCTTGGCAACTGTCTCGAGCAGACTAGCTTGCTCCTGTGCTCCCTGCGAGTCTCGCTCCTGGTACTCCAACTGAAGGGCCCGGTCCTGACATCTCTTCTGCTCAAGCTGGGTCACGTACCTGTCCTACTCTAGTAGGTGGATAGCCGAGACACGAAGGCATCTGTCCTCCTCTGCAAAGATAACTCTGCCAGCTATGAAACTCTGCTCACTAGGGGTAAGGCTGAGGTTGAGGGCCTAGGGAAGTAGATGGAATTCTGCCATCTTCAGGTGCTCATAGTGGTCCCTCATCACTCTGCGAATTGCCTTGTGTGAGACAGCTCGTAGTCCCTCCTCAACTGTGTCCTCTATAGTCAACTCGGTGCAAGCTGGGACAGAAGGTAAGGTAGTGCTAGCTGGGAACTCGACTGAGGTGACAACTGGTCCTTCGATTCCTCATTCCTGAGCTGACTTCCTGGTGCAGGTGACCTTGACAAGCTCGTCAGGGACTCCAAACGTGACGAGAACTCGGTAGAGGGTTTGTGCAAAACTCTCGAGCTCACACAGGTCGAAGGTAAGCTTGGCGTGGTCTAGAGGTAGCGATCCTAGAGGCGGCCAGTCGATGTTCATTGCCATCTGCATGTTTCAAGGAATAGGTGTTAGCAGATCAATAATAGATAAGCCTTGCATAGAAGTAAATGTAGGGTCGGTATATAACCGAAAGAAGGGCTATTCACGTCCTATTCTATCATCCATTTCTGAGGGTTTCGTCTTATGGTCAAGTATGGCTCTGATACCAACTGAAATGACCTGATTTCCATGAAGGGAAATCCACAAAGTCGAAGTGTAATAAGACCGTTGTAGATCATATTACCCAAATTCCAGTCGAATATCACATCCATACAACGATAATATCAGAGTACAAATAGTGCGGAATTACATAAATTATTACATCGCCGCATTGGCGGAATCAAAAGTAGCATTCATTCAAAACAGCTTGAAGATAAGATCACCAAACTTGAGCGTAGGAACGAACCCCTCAACCGTCAAACTCCTTGGAGCTATACTCCTCAGCAGAACCTGTGTGCCAAAATTTATCAGTATGATTTGTACTGGACACTCCCACCCTATGAGCATTGCTTTGTGGAAATTGGATGCAAGTTGGATATAATCAAAAGGAACCTATAAGGCTGGGGTTTCCTATGTATTAGCATATCAAGTACATAATAATAGTTGGTCAAGTTTTAACACCATTCCCACACCCACTCCACCCCATTTCCGTCCAGAGCCAGGTTTCGATCCTGGGATCGATATACCACCATCTCCACACCATCACCACAACCATACCATCGCTCAGTCGACAGGCCAACTCCCTCTTGGCACTGTCTCAAGGCCCGTAGCCCCTGGCTACGTCCGAACACTCACTCCCAGGGGGAGAAGAGAAGGACTCATCTCACTATCTAGTTTAAGCGAAACCCAGGAAAGGTCCATAGCCAACAAGTCGGCATATGTATCGATCGATCAACCATACACTCTGCAGAGGTTTTACATAACCACAAGATCCGCCTTCCTCGCTGATCGTCGTCAACTGGGCTGATTCCGGCCGCTTGCTAGCCTAGGATAATGCCACTCTACCATTCAGCCCTAGTACACCCCAAGTCTAGTCTGGAGTGGCTAAAACTGTGAGTCATCAGCCGGGTCAACAAGGTCTCCATGAAGTCTTGGAAGGGTGTGGGGGAAATCCTCCACGCCCCATACCTCCTTACGCTGTCTGCTATCAACCTAGTAGTAGTGGCAATATCCTACCCAGTAGTCTGGCCGTCCCGCACCATATAGGGCGAGTGGTACGTAAGGCTTCCCGGTGAATCTGAGTACTAGTAAGTCCTTAGGGATGACCAAGCCAGAATGTCTTCATCATGGTTTCCATTTACCGTACCACCACAGCACCTCCACCCTGGGCTCCTCCCAGCACAGGTTCACACCCAGGGCCACCTCAAATACCATTTACCCACCACAAGTATCCATTCTAGGGGTGCCTAGGTAGCACCCCACGGCAAGACTTGCCCCAGGCTTGTCGTATACTCCAACTTGGTCGACACAACCCTCACCCTCCATGCACCCAAGTCACACACGCATCACTCTCCCCATAGTCTAGATAACACTAGTTTTCCACCACGCATCAATGTAGTACAAGCGTAGTAGAAGTAATAAGCAATGAAATATAGCAGCAAATGTGTGACTAGCCTAACAGTAGGGTGAGCAGGGGTAAGGTTGCATCAAGGTAAAGGCCATCAAGAAAGCATACTACCATGCAAGTCCTATCATAGTGTGATCATAACAATAAAGTAAAGCACTAGCATTTCTATTTTAGCCATGCGTAATAGGTGCTATGAGATTGGGTGGGATGTGGCACCTTCAGTGTAGTCGTCACCGTACTCCTCACGATACTCTTGGTCCTCGTCCGTCTGGTTCTCCTCCGAGTCTGCAAATGATCGCATTATAGTCGCATTAGCGACGCCTATAGAATAGCACAAAGAAGCAATGAAAATTCAAAGAGCCAAATGCACTCATACATGGGTTCATTGCATAAAGCTCGATTTTAGATGAATTTTGGTCTTGGTTTCATATTTTTCTGAGGTCGTATGAATTAGTTATGAATTTCCGAAGTTTAATTCATCTCTGAAAATGGAAAAGGTTAAATTAATCCTGGGCTGACACGTGTCACACTATGACTGGTCCATGTGGCCAGCGAGGAAGGATTCCTCTGCTTCCCTCCCCGGCGTGTTCCCGCCGGTGGTGTGCTCACCGGCAAGCTTCCACAGCGGCGTTGGCATCCAATTGAGGTGGGGAAAAGCTTCGTCAGGCCTCGGCGAATACGGTAGTGGGGTCAAGGTGGCGGCTAGGGTTTCCCAGGGCGTTGGCCATGGTGGTCGGCGGCTTGGTCACAGCGGTGCTCGCCGACGGGGCAGCTAGGGGCTGTTCTAGGGGTCCTGGTGCCCCGTTCCCTTTCATACGGCTAGCGTGCGACAGGGTAAAGTGTCGATGGTGACCAAAAGGCATGGCGGAGTCCGCGCGTAGTGGTGGTGCACGGCGGAGCTCCGGTCGGTGGTTTGGTGCTCGTGGCCAAGGCACTATGGCTGGCTAACGGGGTCTCGGTCTACACGGCTATCTTCCGGTCATCATGGTGATGCTACGGCTACTTCCTAGTCCGGCGAGGCAGCCAGTTGTGCAAGTGGTGGCCACGCCATGACGGCGGCGTCATGAGCGTGGCGTGCGCGTGCTTTGCTACGGCGTCCAAGGGCTAGGAGGAGGTCTCAGCCAAAAGACTCACCGAGCGGTGCTGGCGGCATTCGGTGGTGGTGCGGTGGTGAGGTGTGTTGTCGGGCTAGACGCTTAGGGCAGCGCTCTGGCTTCGGTGATCAGCGCCTCCGAGCTCTCTCTGCTCGCCTCCCCCTCTTCCGAACTCCTTCTCGGCCCTCTTCTCTCGGTGCGGTGTGGGCTGTTGGGCCACCAAGCAGCGGCGGTGGCTGAGGAATCCCTAGGGCTCTGGGCGTTGCTTTATAGCCCTGGGGTCTGAGCTCCATCTATGGCGGACAGGGCAGACGGCTGGCGATGCGCCGTTGGCATCGAACGGTATCGCGGGCGCGGGTGGTTGGCACGGAGGTTGCGTGGGCACGGCGCTAAGGGGACAGGGCCAGGTGATTCACGTGACCCCAGGCCCGCGCCTGTCACTTTGGTCGGGTCTCGGTCGGAGGCGGTGCCGGCGTGGGGAGGAAGACGACACTGTGGCGGGGAGTGACTGACGCGTGGGGTCGGATGGCAGCGACAGCAGGCGAAGCAGGAAGGCGTGCGGGCATGAGCGGCGCGCTGGGCCAGCTGCGTGGGCCGTGCGCGATCAGGCCAGGCCTGCTTGCGGCTGCACGTGGGCCAGCGAAGCCAGGAGGGCGAGCTGGGCTAGCTGGTGGAAAAAGGTAGGCTGGGCCGATCGGTTGCTTGGGCTGCGAGGCTAGCTCCTCCCTTTCTCTTCTTTTTCTGTTTTATTTTTCTTCTTCTTTGTTTGAATTCAAATTTGATTTGGAATTTGAATTCAAAATATGTGTACCTTATTCATTGGAGTTTTAGATATGATGCCCACAACATTCTTTTATATATATTAGGAACTTTATTTAGCTATTTTGTATAACAAAAATTAGGTGTAGTTTTGTTATACAAAAATAGAAATAGTTTTCTCTTTAAGCATTTATTCTTTGGTTTGATTAATAATTACTTTAAGGTTTATTTTTTTAAAGGATTTGTTAGGCATTACATAAAGCAAATAGAAATCCAAATCACCATTTGAGTTAACAATGCATGCTATATTTTATTTGTCAGTATTTAAATAAACATAATTAACAAATGACATGCCATGCTCATGAAATTGTTTAGTTGGGTTACAACTAATGCAACACCTAGGGTTGGCTCCTACAGATATCACTCAACATTGCATGGGGTTTTGAAGAAAAATTTTGTAGTTGTGATTTTTTGTGTGTGGATTTTTGGTTTGTTACAATGCAGGCCGTAGAAACAATAATAGACTCAACGACCCTAACTCATTACTAATATCAGTGGGGCATGAGGAAGAATCATGCAGGCCATAATACAATAATAAGATCATGGGGCTAACATATCTTTCAACTTACCTCTACTTCAATGGTCTCGTAATGTCAACTGTTCGTGAAAGCACTCGATATCGGCTAAACAGCCGATTCAGGCATAGCGCACAGTTAAGGTCATTCCTTCTCAGGAACGAATCTACCAACTAACGATCCCCAATGCATGGTGCTAACAGTGGGGTGAGAGGTAAAATCCCACATGCCGTGATAATGGACCATGAAACGGTTCTCGCTAACCAATAGATCTACTCAAGATCGGACATGCCTTAACAGCACGCTATGCACGATTAAGATTAATATAAAATAGTCGATAAAACATAACTCATCGCTTAAGGTGTAGATTAGATCAGTTTTAGATTAGCAAACGATGGGTTAAATAAGATATAAGGCTGATCCAAATCAATCTCAATCGGGCAAAGTGATATTGCTGTAATTAGATAAACAATGAAAGCAATAAGCAATATCGGTAACTTAATGAATCTACCAAAGACTGCCATTCAAAGGTAGAGCCGATAACTTGACCTTGATCTAGTTCAAGCAGTGGGGTGTGAGGCAGAATCACACATGCCATACTTGAACTAGGCAAGAGTCGATAACTAGCCTATACCAGAGTCGCAGTGGGGGTCAACCGGATTGATGCAGCCATACGAACAGAGGTATATACCATGACGATACTTACAGACAAGTAGTGGAGGTCGACCGGATCGATGCAGCCGTACTTGCTGAAGAACTCACCGAGATCTACTCTACTCCTACTCCTAAGGGGTGGCCAGAGCCAAAAAAGTAAATTGACTTGTATTTGATTGACTGTTGTCCCCTTTACAATAGCCAGGGTTTGATATTTATATCCAGAGTCTAGACATGAATCCTACTCGAGCATGATTTGTTACAATTTTTGGCATAAAATAAAACATTCCTAATTTAAGATAACTTGGACTCTAATCTTTCTCTTTTTGTAGAGTCCAGCATGTCTTGCCCCAGCGCCGATCATAGCTTCTGTCGTTATCTACTGGCGCTGTCTGAAGAAAGCCGATTCTAGTGTTGCATCCGAATCAGCTGGTTTTGGTCTACACGCAATTGACCCCTTGCTGACATGATTTTGGGAGCTCTCGATCCTCTGAGATTCTTCTTCCAGATTTTGGTTTAAACACATGCTCCCCAATTTTGGGATAAAAGTAATTTTATTCCAAAATTATCACGTCTGCATCCCTGATTGGTCCACAGTCATGGGCAAAGAACCTTGGTCTGGGGTCCACTGTTTGTCGCCGCTTGCATCTATTCATGAGCCTATGCCTCAGAACTTTTTCAAGAGCGCCACTGCTTCACGGGCATTTGGATTTGTCTCCCCGGGCCGGCTATAAATCGCTTATCCGACCCTGGTGAGAGCAACTCAACACTTCAGCCATGTCTTTCTTCTATCCATTCCTTCGAGTGCTCCCAACTCTGTTGGACCCTCCATGGCTTATCTTTTTGCGATAACGATCTTGAGCGGTTAAAAGAATTCTTGTGCATAGAGTGATTGTGTCGCTCATCTTAGCACCTTGTCAAGCAAGAGAATCAGCCGCTGCGGTTAGAAGAATCCTTGTGATATCGTCTGGGTCTTCTGTCCATGCTCGCAGAGCTGTTCTAGTGTTTGCAAGGGATAAAATGTGTGGGCACTCTCCTCTTGTTTGCTCAGTTAAATGCCCATCGGGCAAGCCGCGAGCTTCTTTCCAGTGGTTTCCCGGTCACTAAGGAATCGGCTGGGTATCCGTTAGGCAGGCGGCCTTTCCTTTTTCCTAACACAATCTTACCAATGGGCCGATGTGACTTGGTTCATGATGATCCTCGGCCTTGTGGGGATCCGGACTCTCTTCAATCCAAAGAAAGCCTTGGTAGGCCAATCTCTGGTCAATGTAAACTCTTTGTATCCATCCCACGATGCTTCATAATTAGAGGAAGCAATAAATCTGAATATGTTACCTTTCCGCCCTTTGGATTCTTGGAGTGTCGATCTGTTTCCGTCCCTGATTTCGATTTCATACCTCCGACGAAACCGATTCTGCCCTCTCGGGCCATATATACGGGCCATGGTTGAGGATCGAGAAATAACTCGCTTCATCTCAATCCTTCTGCATCCTTAGTGTAGTCCTTGTTTTTCCGTAAGCTTGAGACCAAGGAGAACAGCAAGAGGTCTGCCGAGGGGGCTCTTGATGGATCTGCATCATTGCGCCAGCGTCTTCATTGTCAAGAGGGTGTAACCCGTGATGCGCCCACTTCCTCGGGTCATAGGGCCGACTCCGTTCGGCCTCTGGGGTCTTCCTTGTCGACAGCTTATCGCTAGCCCCCTTGCTACCTGAGGCGGCGGATTGATAATGATGATCTGCTTGCCGCCATTGACAGTCACGGCCAGGGTCTTGCCGAATGTCTCTCTCTTGTAGAATCAACCTTGGCCATGGCTCGATGCCGATTGTCTCCCATGGCTGATTCGGTGGATGATAAATTGGCCAAAGCCGAGGCCAGAATCGTAGGTGAGATATCATAACCTTTGTTTCCTTTCAATTTCACCTTCGGGATTCTGATCATCTCCCCTCTGAACTCTTCAGATTTGTCTGCTCAATTGGAAAGCCTTCAACTAGCTATGGAGCACGCGGCGGGATTTGTCAATGCCAGAGGCGCTGTCCCGGTAGTTCGCCTGTACAACAACCCGAACCATGTTAGGGAGGTCGCTCTTCATGGCATTTGTCATGGTGCTGCCACAGCGTTGGCTGCTGCATAGGCCCATTCTGGCCACAATCTCTGGCTTCTTCCTCATGGTTTCCCAGACGCAGTGCGCCCTGGGGATCATGAGCACCTGACTGAGGATTTCCTTGGGGTCGCCAACTCCGTGGCCTTCAACACCCTGGCCGATGACATAGTAGGCAAAGTGTTTTCCGGTCCATAACTTATAATAGGCGATGTTTAGCAAACAATTTCTTTGAGTGATTTTTCCTCCGCTTTGCACTTCATTTATATGCACCACTCTGTATGTGTTTGCTTTACCCCCATGAGCGATATGCATTGTACCGGCCTTTGCCTCCCTTCGGGCATATTTTATGCATTAGCGACGATACCCTTCTGGTATCAGCTATTAGAGTTGATGACCGAGCAAATTGGTTGTCAAGTATTAATCCGAATGCTAGGGTAATATTCCTTCGAATATTTCCCACTTGATTGCTTTGCCGAATCTTTCTTCTCGTCTTAGTATCTCCAAAATACAAGTATTACCCGGCACGCATCGCTTGATCTGATGAGGTTCTCTCTAGTTAGGTGAGCTTTCACCGGATTCACTACCTTTTGACCTGGTCGGCAATCTTACTTTCCAGACTAGGTCTCTTTTCAGAGAATTGCCTAATCGTAACCTTTCATATTTTGCAAACCTTGGTTTATTGTCTTCAATGCTTTTCAAGGGCATGCAGCTGAAGTCAACTCAAGTCCTTTGAGTTATTCATCATAATATCTTGGTAGACTTCGGCTGATAAGTCACTCTACAACATAACACGCCTTGATCCTGTTTGAACTTCCCAAGGAAAGATTGCATCGCGTCTACGTACGAGTTCACAAAACGATTAGCTCCTTTACTCACTCGAACCGGCAAGGGGCTTAAAGAACCACTACAGCCGATTGATCACATCCGCTTCGGCCAAAGAGCCGATTTTTTAGAATAGCTGATTCCAGACTCCCGATCTTAATCCCACTTAGGTCTAAAACACGGCCTTCATTAAGAGAGCCCTTCGATCTTCTATCCTCAGTCATCTGGTGCTGTATTCTCTTCGACATTGGGGAAGTGGTGCTTCGCTTCCTATTAATTGTGGTTCCCTTTTGTGCGCTCCGAGGCGTCTGTCCCTTCGCTTCATGTCTTCAAATACCAGCCGATAGCCTCTGCCTCGAACACATCTCCATCCGCAACTGTTCCTTTACTCCTCTCCGCCTGCCGAAAACCCTATAGCGGTTTTTCCTTCTCCCTTTCGTAGATCCAATCATTCTCCATGGCCGGCGAAGACAACCGAGGCAAGCGTGCGGCGGAGGAAATCCTGGAAAAGAACATGCCGATGAACCAGCGTCTCCAGCGCATGAGGTGAGATTGACATTTCTTGCTTATGATGATGAGCAGTTCTGATTCACCTACAGGTTTGTTGTGAATGACAGTCTCCGTCCCCTTCCTAGGGCTGGCGGGCCCTCTAACGCCATATCTTCTACGCCGGCTTCATCGTCGGATTCTTCTGACTCCTACAACGGTGACGACACCCGACGCTACCTTCATGAGTGGAGGATGGCTCAGAATCGTTACTCCGAGGTGACTTGGGAGAACGGCCAACTGGAGATTCACCTCGGGGTTTCCCAGGCCGCTCTTCATGCGGCCAAAGAAGAGGCCAATGCCGCTCGAGCATGGCTGGCTGAATTGGATGCCACGGTGGCAGGTAAAGTGAACCTCATGGATGCTTTTACTCTGATTTTCTGCTGTCTTTATCTTGATGGCTCTCCCGCTTCCATGATCATCAGCCTTGACAACACAGTTGGAGTCTCTCCAATTGGCGGTGAACGCGGCCATGGATGCCGTCAATGCCCGAGGTTCCTCTATCGATGATTGTCTTCAAGACATCCCGGCCCACGTTCGTGAAATCGCCCTCCATGGCGTTCGTCACGGCGCATCAGTGGCGCTGACCGCGGCGTAGGTTCAGACAGGGTACGAGCTCCATGCCATGGAGACCGGTTTCCCAGTAGGCAACGGCCCTGAGGAACACGAGGACCTGCTTGAAGAATTTACCATGGCAACGGAGGCCGTAGTAGACATCACATCCGCTCAGGATGTGGTGAACAAGGTCTTTGATTAGTTTGTACTTAGGGAAATCTGATGAACAAAGACTCTAGTTCTTTTATGACTGTGCTTTAATGCAATGCCCTTGTGTATGATTGTTTTTGCTTTTTGTTTTTTGCTCTATAGGCGATACATATCGTACTGTCTTTGAAGATGTTTACTTTTTGAACTAGAGGCGATACCCTCCTGGTACCGGCTATTAGAGCCGAGGACGAATCGGCTACCAGGTGTTGATCGGATGCTAGGATAACGTCCCGCAGAACTTTAAAGGTCAGACGAGTAATCAACTCAGGTCAAGCATCCTATCAAGCGAAACATAACTTCTCTTAAGAAATCCATTAACTCTGAATTGCACTTACACTTTAACTCAGCATTCACGTACGTCGGCCTAAGTCCACTTCAACGCTTACTTTTCCTTTAATCCAACGGCCGATGTGAAGCTGTGATTTTCTACTAAAACAAACTCTCAGAGCCGATCGCTTGCATCGGCTATTGGCTTTCGTTGCTGATTTTAATAAAGCCTCCTTCCCATGTCTTGCCAGAGAAACATTTGAAATCTCCTAGTTCCCAAAATACTAGATCGGCTGTTGCAATACTCATAGACTCATCAGCGCGAACCACCTCGACATCATCTCCATGCCATTGAATCAAACACTGATGCATGGTCGATGGCACACAACAGTTTGCATGAATCCAATCATGACCGAGGGGCAAACTGTATGATCCTTTTCCATCGATGACAAAGAACGTAGTGAGTAGAGTTTTGCTCCCGATTGTCAGTTCGACGTTCATTGCCCCCCGGGTCTTAGATGTATTACCTCCGAAGTCTCTAAGCATCATGTCGGTTTCAAGCAAATCTCCTGGTCCCTTGCCAAGCTTACAGAAAGTGGTGTATGGCATAAGATTGACAGAAGCACCTCCGTCCACTAACATTTTGTTCATTGGCTTTCCATCAACAAGACCTTTCATATATAACGCTTTTAAGTGCCGATGTTTGACTGGTCTATCAAATATTGCTTGCTGTACAACTGTTAACTTGGCAACTATTTCCTCATACTCTGATTTATTGAAATCCGAATAAACTTCTTGATCTACCGGAGCTCTGAATTCCGATGGCAACAGAAAAGCCATTTGGATATTAGCTGATGGTTGCTTTCTATCAGCTATTTTCTTAGCTCGCCATGCTTGAGTTTTACTGGATGCCTGAGCCTGTTCCATCTCTCTATTCCTCAGGCGTTGCACCCTTCTCTTCTGGCTTCTCGCCAATCCTCTGGGGCACCATTGGCCTTCCTGCCAAATGTACCCTTCCTTGTTGCTTTCTTCTTCATGATCAGCCCAGTCTTGGTCAACAACTCTTTTTCCCAGCCGATCATGAATACTTTTATTTTTTAAGCGCCAATCCATGTTATTATGATGATGTGAGTCCTAGATATGGATAGACCTACGGTTGATTTGAGATTGCCTAAATCCCCAATACTGATTGCTGCATTCTGGACAATTATGTCTAGTGGGCAATTTCAAACCTTTATTCTAGCAGTATCTGAAGAAAGGACAATTCCAATGTGATTCGGCTTGTCTCCTTTCATACCTCTCTTCTTCCAGTTGATGCTGGTATTCTTGATCCTCTAACCGTCGCTAATAATCCTTTTCCCTCTGCCGCTGCCACTTATTCAATAGGATCTAAGATGTAACTCGTGGCTTCATCGCTCCATCCTTTGGCATTTCCCCTTTCTCATATCAGCTCTTTTGCTGATCACGATGTCTTCTAATCTCTCTGTACTCATCAGCCGATATCTGCATCTTGAGATCAACTGTTCCATCTTTTCTTGACTTGGCCGATGTTAGGACCTTAGTTTTTCCTTTGAATAGCCCAACATCAACCATATTTTGATCTCCTAGGAAAGGATTATCATCAACTTTCATCTTCCGAGGCGTATCGAACTTGAGCCTCCCTTGCTAAATAGCCCTCTGTATGTGCTGCCGGAAAGTTCTGCATTCATTGGTGGAATGAGAAGTAGCATTATGGAACTTGTAGAACTTCTTATTCTTCAATTCTTCAGGGGGCAACATGACATGATTATCCGGCAATTTGATCTGGCCCTTCTCAAGTAAGAAGTCAAAGAGCTTGTCTGATTTTGTGACGTCGAAGTCATAGCTCTCTTCAATTCCTTTTCCCCAAGGATTTGGCACCATTGCCATCTTTTTACCCCAATTCCATTCAGCTACAGCAACCTCCTCTTCTTCATCCTCATAGCCATCATCGACTGAGTATGGATCATAAGCTTCGGCTATGGTGGTACTCTTCTAGAATCGGGTATCTCTACGCATACTCTGGAACTGGCTATTGAGCGTTGTTACTCGTTGAGCCAATTGACCCAAGTTGTCAAATTCTTGTCCCAACAGCTTTTCTTTCCATATTGGCAACATTCCTTGGATGGGTAAAGCAGCTAACTGATCATCTGTCAAGCTCAATGAGAAGCACAAGTTCCTAGTCTCTCGGAATCTCTGAAGAAACTCAACGCTTGATTCGTTGGTCCTCTGTCTCATGGTTGTCAAATCGGTTATCTTCTTTTCTCCAGTCCTAGTGTAAAAATATGTATGAAACTTCTTCTCTAGGTCAGCCCAATTGGCAATGGAGTTGACTAGCAGCGACGAAAACCAAGTGAAGGCTGGCCCTGACAGGGATAAGGAGAAGAAATGAACTCGATGGGCATCCTCAACTGATGCTTCGCCCAATTGTGTAAGATACCGACTGATATGTTCGATTGTGCTTCTACTATCTTGACCAGTGAACTTGGTGAACTCTGGGAGCCTATAATTTGTAGGAAGAGCGACCAAATCATACCACTCTGGATATGGGCATTTGTACGAAAAGGTTAGCCCTTTTGGCTTCAGGCCGAACTGATTCCTCATCATCTCGGTCACCTTTAGCAGCAATTCGTCAGCTTGCGGGTTTGGATTTCTCGGTGCTTGTTGACCCATCTGTGGACTGAAATCTCATGTGCCTTGATATCCTAGATTTGGTATCATGTGGAGGGTACTATAATCTGTGCCATAGTGATACCCTTGTGGAATCTCCATCTGGTGGGTCCTCTGCTGGCTTGCTGCTTGAAGTCTCTGATTGTAGACATAAGGATCTATATCTCTACGGATCCTTTGAATCGATGGTGCTATTTTTTGAGCCGACGACGGTATGTGGCTTGATGTGCCAAAATTGATCATCTAATTCTGAGCTTGCCCCGTCGGCTGTTGCACATGGTGTATTGACGGTCCAGTACTGTACTGTATCTGATTCATAGTAGTATTTTGAGCTTGTTCAGATGAACCTTGAAGTGCCTAGACGTCACCATTACCAGCTGGTACTGCTTCTTGATGGCTGGTACCGACTTGATTAGTCCCTTGGGTTAATGGATCTAAAATATTGTAACAAGTCGATTCAACCTGACTAACTGGAATTCCATGAATCGTCTCTTTCATGGCATTGTGAAATGCATCGATGAAAGCTCCATTACGACTTGATATGGCATCACGAATAGATTTGTCTATAGCTTCTGTAAAGAAATGTCTGTCTTCAGCTTTGACTGTATCTGTCTGTCCGTGTAGCAGAACTCTTGGTAGAGGAAATTTCTGAATAGTTGTGCTGTCACGTGTTTTGGTGTAGGACAAAAAACACTTCTTCTAAAATTCTTCTGTAGCTTTGTTGATGGTATCCTTATCTTCATCAGGTAGGTCTTGATAATGTACCATAAGGATGTTGTTGTTGTTGTGAACCGCCATGATGATTGTGGGGTCCCACTGAGTGTGCCAGAAACATGTGTCGACACAAAATTTTCATCTCCGTGCCGAGAACACACGTAGCAAGCCAGAAGGATCCGCTCGATGGAGCAGATCCACCTAGCTTCAGCGCAAGGGTGGTCGATCCTGCGCAATCCTCTCGAGACGTGCCAGTCAATTTGACCCTGCAATTGATAAGGAGAGAAAGCTTATCAGTAATTAAGGGCGGAACGTGCCGGTGTTGCCAGACAGTCCTGAATGTGCGCCTCTGAGAGCCAATATGAGAGGAGATAGACTAAATAGTCGATTCCAGCGTATTCATAAGAATAAATCGGTTAAAGCTCATGGGGTTGTATAAGAAGAATCGGTTATCATTCAGGATAAATATTATTTAAACAAACATTAATCAATGGCAATGAGATATCAATGATGATCGGTTTGTACTGAGCCAATGATTACAAGTAACCGAACTCTTTTTGATATAAAGAAACAATTCAACATCACTTAACCATTTAATAAAGATAAATCTAATAAACATGTTAGATCTTATCTATCGCCGTGACCAGTGGGGTATGAGGCAGAATCATGCAGGCCGTAGAAACAACAATAGACTCGACGACCCTAACTCATTACTAATATCAGTGGGGCATGAGGCAGAATCATGCAGGCCGTAAAACAATAATAAGATCATGGGGCTAACATATCTTTCAACTTACCTCTACTTCAATGGTCTCGTAATGTGAATTGTTCGTGAAAGCGCTCGATATCGGCTAAACAGCCGATTCAGGCATAGCGCACAGTTAAGGTCATGCCTTCTCAGGAACGAATCTACCAACTAACGATCCCCACTCCACGGTGCTAACAGTGGGGTGAGAGGCAGAATCCCACAGGCCATGATAACGGGCCATGAAACGGTTCTCGCTAACCAATAGATCTACTCAAGATCGGACATGCCTTAACCGCACGCTATGCACGATTAAGATTGATATAAAACAGCCGATAAAACATAACTCATCGCTTAAGGTGTAGATTAGATCAGTTTTAGATTAGCAAATGATGGGTTAAATAAGATATAAGGCCGATCCAAATCAATCTCAATCGGGTAAAGTGATATTGTTGTAATTAGATAAACAATGAAAGCAATAAGCAATATCGGTAACTTAATGAATCTACCAAAGACTGCCATTCAAAGGTAGAGCCGATAACTTGACCTTGATCTAGTTCAAGCAGTGGGGTGTGAGGCAGAATCACATAGGCCATACTTAAACTAGGCAAGAGTCGATAACTAGCCTATACTAGAGTCGCAGTGGGGGTCGACCGGATCGATGCAGCCATACGAATAGAGGTATAAACCATGACGGTACTTACAGACAAGCAGTGGAGGTCGACCGGATCGATGCAGCCATACTTGCTGAAGAACTCGCCGAGATCTACTCTACTCCTACTTCTAAGGGATGGCCGGAGCCGAAAAAGTAAATTGACTTGTATATGATTGATTGTTGTCCCCTTTACAATAGCCAGGGTTTGATATTTATACCCGGAGTCTAGACCTGAATCCTACTCGAGCATGATTTGTTACAATTTTTAGCATAAAATAAAACATTCCTAATTTAAGATAACTTGGACTCTAATCTTTCTCTTTTTGTAGAGTCCAGCATGTCTTGCCCCAGCGCCGATCATAGCTTCTGTCGTTATCTGCTGGCGCTGTCTAAAGAAAGTCGATTCTAGTGTTGCATCCGAATCAGCTGGTTCTGATCTACACGCAATTGATCCCTTGCTGACGTGATTTTGGGAGCTCTCGATCCTCTGAGATTCTTCTTCCAGATTTTGGTGTAAACATTGACATAAAGTATTATGTTATGAAAGATAAAGTTCGGGATCATATAATTAGTCTTGAGCATATAAGTACAGAAAAGATGCTCGTGGATCCGCTTACAAAAGGTTTAACGCCCAACGTGTTTAGAGAACACTTAGCCGGCATGGGTTTACGGGAAAGCCTATGATTCCTGGACAATAAGAATTTATTTAAAAACAGAGAGGTGCATTGTAGCTGTTAATCTAATGGCACTGGCTGTGACGATGAGGCATGCTCTATGCACTGATCTGTGATGGAATGGTAAAGAGATAAAGATAGTTGAGTTTAAGTAATGAGATGAGATCAAGGGGGAGATTGTTAGTGTTGATCTCCTCCAGTTCGGCCCAACGGCCGGACTGGGCCTTGACCTCGCGCCCTGATCGGGGGCGCCCAACCCTATATGGTTGATGGGCCCCCGTCACACTACGCTACAAATAGTGGTCGGGGCCGGTGGCTCTCTTCACGAGGTTGACCCGAGCCACAGTTCCTCATCGAAATCCCTAATCCGATCTAGAGGGTGCGCAGCTAGTGATGGAAAGCTCCACTGCCTCGCCGCCACCGGACTACGTCGCCGGACTCCACTGCCTTCGCCGACCCGCCGCCACCGGACCGTGTCACCTACGACCACTACACCGACGCCCTCCGGCTTCACCGACTCCATAGCGGATGCGAGCGGATCCTCCTCTGAGGGCACAGACGGTCAGCCCTTTCCATCCCTTCCTCTCCCTCTAGATCTAGTAGTTCAAAGTTCTAGGGTGTGTTCATCATGTTCATAGTAAGATATACCCGCTAGATCTACGGCTAAGGTCCTGTTCTATCTATCACGGTAGAGTACAGAAGCAGCGGCTTTTGATCATCTTGAGCTTATCACTTGAAGTATCAACGTGTTGCCACATGTCACAACGAGCACCTCCCAGATGACATATATGCAAACATACAGCAGGATCGACTTCTTGTTGTGTCGGCCTTGATTTCATTTCTTTTTTCTATCGGCCAACACTAGTCTTCGCTATTCTAGTACAAACTCTTGAACTGAATCAGGAATCTGAAGTGACAAAAATTAATCAATAAACGACTTCCTGAACCAATCAGCTGTTTATCAATTTCTGAGCAGTTCCATCGGCCAAATATAACATCGGCCGATTGCTTCTAGTCTCTTTGTCGATACCCCCGAGTCCCATCGTCACGGTTGAATGGATCGGACCCAACCGAGATAGCACCAACACGCATGGCGACACAGTCTTAAGATTTACAAGCCGTCAAAAAACACCAAGGACAACTAATGAACTCCACTATCGGCTGTCCTTGTATCTATGGGAATAATCTTTTATCACTGTATTTTTGCATCGACAGCGTTGACATCCGCAGGCCCATCGGTTTATCGACTACTGGCGTTGTTTCCCATGGCAGCAGAGGACTAAAATATTCCATGGGCCATCGGCTATCCTTCGTTATTACCTCCATCGGCTGTTTATCGTACCAAGAATTCAAGAAACAATAGCCGATGAAAGAATTTCAAGATATAGCTTGAAGTTGTATTTGATATTCATTGAGGGCCACCAGCTTTAAATTATAAATGCTCATAGCCGATAGAATCATCTCATGACTGATGAATAAAATAATGGCAGTATACCCACAATTAACTCAACATTTAATGCCCCCGTAATTAATTTGGCTTTCCAACTCCACCTGAATAACACGTAGCCGATAGACATATCTCATCGGCTTTCAATGACAGTATTATAATTTGATCTATTGACATAAATTCGATAATCACTTCTTCCGTGGATGTCAGCCGAGCTGCTGACTACAGCACGTCCCATTATAGGAGGGGTTTACAAATGCCTCCAAAAATGGTCAAAATGCCCTCAAAGATCTTTTGAGGCATTTATTAAAACGCCATCTAAAACATTGAAGTAAAAGGTCTTTTGAGGCGTTTTTCCAAAATGCCTTTTAATATCAACATTTAAAGACATTTTCTGGCTGCCTAAAATACTATTTAGAGGTGTTCTATATGACGCCTTCAAACATTAATGGGGGCATTATTAGAAATGCCTCCAAAATCAAGCTGTCCATATAGAACTGCTAACAATATAAAATTGACACAATCCATTCGAGAATAAACCAATAAGAGCACACGTGCACACTATATACTCCAAATATTTTAATCTTGCAGACATACATATTTACATTTGTACCACATTGCATTGCTCCCTTTAAGAGGGATAACAAGCCTAACATGTTCACATCACAGCTATATACATATGCAAGCGTAAATCCAACTGACTATATGTTGCCTCACTGCCAGCCTTCCCTATCCTCACTTGAAACTGAATTTCAAGCTATAGCTTACTGATCTGCAGCAGATGAGCATGATCCTTCACTGCAAAGAACAATTTTGAAAGGATCAGCAACAAATTCCTAATAATTTTGCATGACAAAAAGAACAATAAGGAATCAGGAGCCTAGAATCCATACAAGTAGATCCTCCAATGGATTAGATCTAACATGTATCTGAATATCTCAAGCTGCATATATCACTTTCACAGGTACCAGCTCCATAGACAAAGATGCACCTGAGGGGTCCGCGGTCATGAGTGAGAGGGAGAGAGGGTGCTGGAGAACGCTCCCTCGGCGACCACGCGCCCCTGTGGTGCTGGAGCTTCGCCGGCGAGCGGGGAGGCAGGTAAGCAAACCCAATGTAAGTGTGTGCGGAGGTTCGGATGAAGGAGATGGGACGGAGGATGACGATGACGAATGGAATTTTGTCGGAGATTGTGGTGATCGGCCTAAACCCGATCCTGCAATCAGTGGCGGATGCACGATGCGGGATAAGGGGGGGCTAAAACAATGGAGATGTTGATTTGCATGAAGATTTAATGGTGAAATCAACCTTTTGCTACAGTGATTAGGCTTGAAATCAAGACATTAGGGCCCCCAGCCCCCCCTTTGGATCCGCCACTGCCTGCAATGGACCTTCGTCCCATAGGAGTAAGATCCAAGTTCTGGGCGTTGGCACCTGATGACGATTCCGACGAGGAGGTCGCATCTCAGTCGCCCTATACGCCGGACTTGGTACGCCATGCAGCGGTCCATGGATTCACCAAGGATCAGCTGTATGAGGCGGAGCTTGATCTGCAAGATTCGTTGGTTCAACGACGGGTAGAGCAATCTGTATCTCCGGTGTCTACAGATATGAAGGTAGAGCATGTTCGTCAGATCATGAAGGCTCTGACTGATGTCCGTCGGGCAACCATGATGCCGTGGTCTGGGAAATTACCACAGCCAAGGGAGTCGCTGACGATGACCCTTAGGGATTGTGCAGTAAAGATCAAGCGTGGAAAACATCAGGTGATGAGGGGTACGTTGTCTGCAGTTCTTCGTTCTTCGCCACTACCGGCGACGTTGAAGATGGCAGAGTCCCCCGGGATCACGCGATCGGTGATTCAAAATCAAATTGCAGGCGATCCGGTTTCCATGTTCCGATCCGTTTCAACCGCACTGGCTGGTGGGCCTTCCGACGGGGTCCAAAGTGGGCCTTGCAGATCGATCGGAATTAGACGAAGGAGGTGTCGCTTAGGGAAACTTGCGCAGCGGTTTCTGCTTGACACCTGCGATCTTGACGCAATCAACAAAAGAACCCTAGCTGCCACTCCCTATTCGTTTTCTCCTTCGTACGTCCAAGTGGTACGCGCAGGCATGGCAGCGGCGGGAGCGGGTGGTGTGGGGGACAGCAGCATCGGCAATGAGGGTGCTGGCACTGGAGGAAGGGGGTATGGAACGGGTCGCAGTGGAGGACGCAGTGGCGGCGCGCGTGGTGGTCGTCATGGCTACGGTACCGGCTACGGAGCTGGATACGGATACAATCATCACGAGGACGACGGCGCGCTCTTCAACAGTCAGCGCTTCAATCCTAACCTCGGGGTTCATCCGCCTAATTATGGACCCAGGTGGGAGTATGAGCAAGGACGACGAGATAGGCACGGAGGCAGTGGAGCTCGCGGATGGAATGGTGGGTACCGACAGAGTCGCGGTTATCAACGGCAGCGGGTGCCACCTCAAGGACTGCCGCAGTAGCAGGTGCCGCAGCAAGTGACGGCTCCCCACCAGGTACCAATTCAGCAATGACAGACTCATGGGCAAACGCATCAGCATGGACAATAGCAACAGCATGTGATGCAGCAAGGACAACAACAATAGTAGATACCGACTCATGGGCAACCGCAGCAGCATGGACAACCGCAACAACATGTGATGCAGCATGGGCTGATTCAGAATCAACAGCAGCATATACCTTAGATCCAACCGGCAGCTTCAGGGATGATGGTTCAGTCTTCACTGCCACAACCGGGGCTGGGTTTACAGGAGCAGCAAGCCGTCAATGTCGATCATCAGCAGCTACCAAGGAAAGGGGCAGCAGGGACTGAACATAGTGTGGTTAGAACTGAAAACATACAAGAATCTCAAATTTTGCAAGGCTCCTCGTCGGCTGCAGGAACATGTGAGGTACATGTCAAGAACTCGGTGATTGGTACGATTACTGTTGGAGCTGCAGGTGTGATCTAGAGGACAGCCACTACTAAAATGTGCAAACGGTGTGGAGTGAAGGGACACCTGTTGTTCGATTGCACGTCGTCAGTGTTTTGTGATATTTGCAGAAGCACTGAGCATGCCATGAGTCGGTGCCCGATTCTCAAACAAACGAAACCGGTAGCCCAGTTGGTTGGTCAGGCTGCTGATGCACTTGCCGGTTTTCATATTCTGCATCCACCAATTCAACCAACAAAGAGAGATTCTAGAATGGCTTTAATTTTGACTTCTGGCAAAAATTTAACAGAAGAGGATGTTGCTGCATTATTGCAGTGTGTTGGTTTCTGACACTTTTGCTTGGGAAGTGAAATGGCACAGTGGTTCTGATTTCAAGGCTCTTTTTCCAACAAAAGGAGATCTTACAAAGATGACGAGGTTTAATGCAGAAATGAAAGAAGGGGTCACTCTCATGTTTCAAGAGTTTAAGGAAGAAGAAGAGTATTTTGGACACGCTCTACCAGTGGTCTGGATGCGTGTTATGAACCTCCCAACAATTTTAAAGGAATATGTCATTCTATGGGCACTAGGAACTCTTTTTGGTGTTGAAAGGATCAAGATGCCCAAGAGGGGGTGAATTGGGCTAATTCTTTCAATTTTTTGCAATAATAAAACCCTACGGTTAGCCCAATTAACCCCTTGTGCCTAGAAAGTGTTTCTATTGATCTACCGCACAAAAGTTTAGCAACATATGTTCCAATCCTACTCTAGCATGGCAATTCTATGAATGTAAATGACAAGAATTGAATTGCTCAAAGTAAAGAGAGAAGGAGGAACACAGCGATGTTTTGTCGAGGTATCGGAGAGTCGCCACTCCCCACTAGTCCTCGTTGGAGCACCCGCGCAAGGGTGTATCTCCCCCTTGATCCGCGCAAGGATCAAGTGCTCTCTACGGGTTAATTCTTTGACACTCCATCGCGGTGAATCACCCACAACCGCTCACAACTTAAGTTGGGTCATCCACAAGCTCCGCCGGATGATCACCAAGCTCACAATCACCACCAAGCCGTCTAGGTGATGGCGATCACCAAGAGTAACAAGCACGAACTCTCACTTGACCACGACAAGCCTAATGAGAAGGGTGGATGCACACTTTGCTACTCTTGCTTTCACTAATGAGGGCTCTCTTTGGGATTCTCAAATCTCAATCACCTCACTAGGACCTTGCTCTTCTTAGCACTCTAAACGGTGTTTCTCAGTTGCTGGAATGAGCAAAAGTACCCCATCACACGAATGGAGGAAGTATTTATAAACCCGAGTTCAAAACGAACCGTTATGTGCCTCTGTGGGGTGACCGGACGCTCCGGTCATGTTGACCGGATGCTCCTATCAGTTCTCCCCAAAACCCAGTGTTTATGCTGTGACCGGACGCCAGCATCCAGTCAGCACTGACCAGACACGTCCGGTCATGATTTTCCCTCTTTGGAACCTTACTGGAGTCGACCGGACGCTGGCACCCAGAGTCCGGTCGCTCACCTCTCAGCGTCCGGTCGCACCAGACGAAATCACCTTGATCAAATGAACTGACCGGACTCTGCGCCAGCATTCGGTCACACCGAAACCAGTGTCCGGTCAACATTTGACCCTCCATTCACTTCCAACTCGCGATCATATGTGAATGAAGTTTGCTCCAATTGATCTAAGGGCTATTTAGGAGCTACCTAGTGCTAGTTTTAACAAGTGTGCACCACACCTAACTCACTAGACTCACTTAGGTCAAGCTACCCGTCCATACCCCCCTTAATAGTACGGCCAAAGGAAAAACAAAGTCCTAAACTACTCTAAGTCTCTTCAACACCAAACGACACTTAGAACTAGTCCATCCTTAACCTTGTCGTCCATCCTTTGAAACCGAAACGATTTCCATCGTAGGGGCATGAAAACCATGATTGCCCAATCAATCTCCATTACCGTGACCTAACTTAATTGCCTCTACAAAACACACGTTAGTCATAGTAATCACGTATTGTCATTAATCACCGAAACCCAACTAGGGGCCTAGATGCTTTCAATCTCCCCCTTTTTGGTGATTGATGACAATACCACCTCGAGTATGTGAAAGAGTTGAGGTTTTTAACATGCTTTGTTCATATAAGCTTTTGGCAATACGAACAAAAGTGTTAGGCAAGCTTATATGACACAAGCCAACATGATGTACTCAATAGATATGAAATAAGCATGAGTACAAGTAATAAAGCTCATTTGCATCAGAGTAAAATGTGGAAGCAAACCAAATGAGCATAACACAAGTGATATTACATATATATAATTCAAAATAGAGAGCACACATGTCACATATCACACATAAATATCACGATCACGTAGATATCACTATCACATAAATATAGTTCGATGCATGAAAGTAAACACATGAATGCATAATAGTGTATCACACATAAAAAGCCAACTATAATAGATAAACTCCCCCTAAATATGTCAATCCCCCTAAGACTAACATACTCGATCCCTCTCCCCATTTGGCGTCAAACACCAGAACCTAGGGGTCAGTCGGCGGGGCTGCAGCGGACGAGTCGGGCGCTAAGGTGCGTCGAGCGAGCTGGAACTGTGTGCCATCATCATCTGATCCTAAGCTCTGAGCTGTCTGACCCTCTATAGCTAGAAGCGATGCTGAAGCGGTCTGGGTCGAATCAGAGACTGGTGCGGCCTGTGACTCTGTAGGTATAACTATAGCAGGCGGCTCTGATGATGCAACTGAAGAAGGGAGCATCTCTGTCGTGCCTGTCACTGGAGCAATGGTGGTAGGTACAAGGACAAGTAGATCTGGCGGTGTAGGGTGCCCTGTCAACTCACTGAAAGAAGCACCAAGGCTCCTGGACACTGGGGTAAGCACAGACGAACTCTGTGCCAGTGTCAAGCCTGTACAAAAAGGTGAGAACTGCGGGGCTAGCACTAGCGAAGCAAACCACTGGGACACCTGCTCTGTAGGTGAAGGAAACTATGGCACTGGCTATCCCTGACTCTAAAGCCCACTGCGCTATAAAGATGGAGTCGCTGTAGTGGTGGCAGCCTAACCAAGCTGAGGTGTATGCTGTGGCGGTGGAGCTCTAATAGCAGTAACTACATGCTGCATAAATCCGAGTAACTGCTGCTGCATGAGGAGTTGCTGCTGATGCATGGCCTGCTGCTGCTGTATAGCCTGCTACTGCTGTTGGATCGCCTACTGCTGTCGCTGAAACTCATCCTGCTAGGTCTGAAACTGTGCAAATGTGGCAGCCATCTCCTGAGCCTGGCGAGCCTGATCCCGCCTCATCCGCTCAAGTATAGCAAGTAGAGCGGGATCTGTCTGTGGTGTAGGTGGAGCTGAACTAGAGCTACCGGCCTCATGGTCATGTCGTTGAGGAGGCATCGGAGGGATAGCCTGGTAGTCATCATCTGAGCTGTCGCTGGGGTCGTTCTCGACCATACCCTCCTGCTGAGCATCAAGCTCCTCCTCCTCTATAGCTGCAATGCCCCTGATAGTCTCATCCTACTGGGCTACAATCTCTGGCACCTCTGGGCGATGGCGCAGCTGGCTAGGTGACCTCACTGCACTGTGGTGGAGCATCTGAGTCATGTTATAAACTGGAAACTCTATAGTAGCACTACTGTACTCTGCCAGCATCTCTGGAGGCCTCACTGTAACTGCCCTGTGAATCAAGAATGTAATCCAGTGTGCATAGGGCAACTGACGGTGACCTCTGAACACCTCTGCAATGGTATCCTCCATCTCTGATAGAATGAGATCCTAGATGTCAAACACAGTCTTCTGCATGAGAGAGTTCAGAAGCCATAACTATATGCGAGTCAACCCCTCGCGATATCCCATCCTCAGAAGCAGGGTCCTCCTCATGATAGCATCAAGCACTCTAGCAGTAGGAGTAAGATCCCTAGGTGTCCTGCTCGACCCCTCGCTGAATGGCTCTGTGAAGCAATGGCGGACTAGATCTGTAGGACGCACAATACCGCCATGAGGGTGTTTGGGAGGCGATGTCTGTCCATAGCAAACCTCATGTAGCCAGACAGGTTGCTCCTGAAGCCTGAGTATCTCCCTGGCCCTAAAGCTCATCAGCCTGTAATCTCTGCCTCTGAATGCAAAGTGTATAAATCTGTGCTATGGGTCAATCCAGAGTGAAGCATAGAACTCATGGACCCAAGTTGGAACATATAAGCCTGTCCATCCGAGTAAGTCTGTCAGCCCTGGCAAGTAAGCAAGGTAAGGGCGAATATGCTCTCCAGCTACTGCTACAATGGACTCAATGTTGCACACCCTCTGAGATCTGAATACTGCTCCACTATTAAGATATGCATTATAAAAATCTTCCTGCAGTGGTGTGTAGAAGCCCTCTGATGCACGCTCATCCCTCCTGGGCAGGAACCACATCTCAAACTCCACAAATCTGAGCTACTGTACCTGCTTGGCCGTGGTGGCCCTCAAATCCAGATGAGTCACTAGAGGAGGACCCTATGGTCTAGGAGGCGGACGAGCACCCCTCTGCTGTGTGTCTGGCCTCGGTGTGACTGGAGCACGGGTACGACCAGAGCGACGTAACTGTGGCTGAGGTGCCTGCTCGCCCTCCTCTGCCTACTCTCCCTCCTGAGCCTGCTCTGTCTGCTGCTGTGGCTCCCCCTGAGGCTGAGTCTCCTCCATAGCGACACGCTGTCCTCTGACCATGGCTGTCCCAGTTGGAGTACCATGACGATGCTCAACCTCCTAGATGGCGGCCCTCTGAGCTGGTGAATGTGGATCTCCAATAACAACACCACTACGAGCACCTCCTCTCTCTGTGCGCTCTGCGGCCTCTACAACTATGGTTGCTCTCGCTGTATCTACATCAGGGTACTTGCGCTTCTTCATTGTCAGCTTCTTCGTCGCCTTGCCTTTTGCATCAGTAGGCAAGCAAGGCGGGGGCCTCAGATCCTCATCACTGGGACCACCTCCGACGTTCTTAACACAAGTCATCTAATGGAGCTAAAAAGAACAACTGCTGCTGACAAAGATCAACTACCAACTGTCACTTCTGAGGCTTGGCCTCGATCCGTACTCATGAGCTTGGCCCCGAGTTGACTGACAACTGCCAAGGTGAACCACAATGGCACCGACTCGCTGCACGATAGAAGAGATAGGATATACAAATAATTTTAATTATTCATCTAGAGATACAAAACCCTAGGAAGCAAGCAATTAGGTACGAAATTGGAAATGAGGGCTTGCTACCTGAAGAACCGGCGAAACGACGAGAAGAGGAACGGATCGGGGAACCATCGGGTCGGCAAAGAAGCTAGGGTTCCGGCGAGGCAATGCTGCATGGATCGGCGGTGCACTACGGTGAAGGGGTGCGGTGAGCAGTGGCTTGGTGGTGCTAGGGCAGAGCACGGGCACAACGGCACTAGGGCACTGGCGGTGTTGCTATAGTGGCGTGGTGGCGTGGGCACGGCGGTGTGGCAGGTGGCGCGGTGAGGTCGACATGGCACGGTGGCGGTGCTACCATGGAGTGGGCGCGGATGGCGGCGCTGGAGGCGGTGGCTCGGGCAATGCAGCGTGGGCGAGGTCGCAGTGGTGTGGGCGCGGGAGCAGGGCGGCGTGGCGCGCTGTGGAGGCATAGCTAGGGCACACGCGTGTGGCGGTGCGGTTATATGGGGTCCCTCGACGGAATAGATAAGGAAACAGAAAAGAATCTGGATTCCATATGTTTTCTACTGACTAGACGCTCCTGTGGCAACGACTGAACACTGCCACCCAGAGTCCGGTCGATTCTAGAGAGGTCCAAAACCCCTAGAATCACGACCGGACGCGTCCGATGAACCCTGACCGGACGTAGCCAGAGTCCGGTCCTCACTGCCTTGATCGCCTTTGTTTGATCGGACGCTGAACCACCATCTGACTGGACGCTAAACAGTAGAGTCTGGTCACTCCATCGCAGCAGGTTCACCTCCTGTGAACTGATCGGACGCTAGACATTAGAGTCCGGTGCAGCATCCGATCACTCTTTTCCAGCAAATCTTCAAAGTTCCTTCGTGCTGCATGTTCCCAATCAAGTCCCAGCTTCAATAAGATCCAAATAAACACCAATTGGGACTGATGTGAGTGACCTTTCTCAAACCCTCAATTTTTTCAAAGTATTTTGCCTTAGGCTATAATTCTTTTTAAGAAATTAGACAATAAAAGGGTGATTGAAAAGAAACGACAAAACAGCATTCATGCATATGCAAAACTTGAAAGTTAATCTAGTTGCTTGTCAAGTTTGATCCAAGGTTAAGCTTCTTCACACGCTTTACGGCGGTTATCTTAACCATGTTAGACAAGCCCTATATGCATTACCAAAGATTAAACGTGTTGTATATTACAATGCAATGCAAGGGACAACACAAGCTCATTTTCTAGTGAAGTTACAAAAATCAAGAACATTGAGCTCATTCCGCAATCGACAAAAAGTCACCTCATCTAGCGGTTTAGTAAAGATATCCGCTAATTGATCCTCGGTCCTTACACCTTCTAATGAAATATCATTCTTAGCAACATGATCTCTAAGAAAGTGATGGTAGATATCTATGTGCTTGGTGCGAGAGTGTTGAACCAGATTATTTGCAAGTTTTACCGCACTTTTATTGTCGCACAAAAGAGGTACTTTTTCTAGAACTACACCATAGTCTAGCAAAGTTTGCTTCATGTAAAGTATTTGTGCACAACAAGCACCCGCGGCAATGTATTCTGCTTCAGCGGTGGATAAAGCCACTCTATTTTGTTTTTTGGAGGACCAAGACACAAGTGATCTACCAAGCAAATGGCACCCTCCAGATGTGTTTTTCCTATCAACTTTGCAACCGGCATAATCTGAATCGGAATAGCCAATTAATTCAAATCTAGCTCCTTTGGGATACCAAAGGCCAATGCTTGGTGTGTGCTTAAGATACCTAAGGATTCTTTTAACGGCACTTAAATGAGCTTCCTTAGGATTAGCCTGAAATTAGCTCACATACACACACTAAACATGATGTCGGGCCTAGATGCGGTTAAATACAACAAGCTACCAATCATAGAGCGGTAGAGAGTTTGATCAACCGTGTTACCTCCCTCATCTAGGTCGAGATGTCCATTAGCTGGCATTGGTGTCTTGATTGGTTTACATTCATCCATCTTGAATCTCTTAAGAAGATCATTTGTATATTTCTCTTGAGAGATGAAAATCCTTTCTCTCATTTGCTTGACTTAAAAACCAAGAAAGAATGTAAGCTCTCCAATCATTGACATCTCAAACTCCTTCGATATCAATTCACCAAACTCTTTGCAAGAATCTTCATTGGATGATCCAAAGATGATATCATCAACATACACTTGACAAATGAAGATATGTCCATCAAGCTTCTTGGTGAATAGCGTGGTGTCGACCTTCCCCATAGTGAAGCCCTTCTCAATGAGGAAGTCCCGAAGGCGCTCATACCAAGCTCTTGGGGCTTGCTTAAGCCTATATAACGCCTTGGACAACCTATAAACATGATTAGGATATCTAGGGTCTTCAAACCCAGGAGGTTGATCAACATAGACTAGTTCATTAATAAAGCCATTTAAAAATACACTTTTCACATCCATTTGATATAGTTTCATTTCATGATGTGATGCATATGCAAGGAGGATACGAATGGCTTCTAGTCTTGCAACCGGTGCAAAGGTCTCTCCAAAATCCAAACCTTCAACTTGAGAGAACCCCTTTGCATCTAGTCTTGCCTTGTTCCTCACAACAACGCCTTGATCATCTTGCTTGTTGCGGAACACCCACTTCATTCCAATGACTCTTGCACCTTGTGGTCGCTCTTCAAGAGTCTAAACTTCATTGCGGATGAAGTTGTTCAACTCTTCATGCATGGCATTTATCCAATCCGGATCTTGAAGAGCTTCTTCTACCTTAGTAGGCTCAAAACAAGAGACAAAAGAGTGATGTTCAATAAAAGAAGCAAGTTTTTGTGATCGAGTCATTACACCCCTTGATGGACTCCCTATGATGAGATCTTGTGGATGAGCTTGTAGTAGTGGTGTATTTCTTCTATCAACCACTTGAGGGGGAGGTTGTGGAGCATCAACATCTTGTGCTTGTGCCACTGCTTGATCATGGGAGACATGAGTATCTTCATTTTCAACTCTCCCATCTTTATCACCATCTTGTGGCACACTTGAAGAAGGTGGATCAATGACTTGTACATCATCTTCATCATCTTTAGGCTTGATGTCTCCAACTAGAATGTTCTTCATAACATCCCTCAATGGTTCATCACCTACATCATCAAGATTCTCATGTGCTCCTTGGGAGCCATTAGATTCATCAAACTCCACATCATATGTTTCTTCAACCAAGCCAGTGGCATGATTAAATACTCTATATGCTTTGGACTTTGATGAGTAACCAACAAGAAAACCAATATCACAACGTCTTTGAAACTTCCCTAGGTGTTGCCACTTCTTGTAGATGTAGCATTTGCAACCAAACACCCTAAAGAAGGAGACATCCGGCTTCTTCCCATTGAGCAACTCATAAGGTGTCTTGCCAAGAAACTTTTGAAGGAATAGGCTGTTGGATGCATAGCATGCGGTGTTGATAGCTTCCTCCCATAGAGCTTCGAGGGTGTTGTACTCATCAAGCATTGTTCTTGCTAGTGTGATCAATGTCTGGTTCTTTCTCTCAACTACACCATTTTGTTGAGGAGTATATGTTACGGAGACCTCATGCTTGATCCCAACTTCATCACAATAGGCTTCAATGTTTGTGTTGTCAAATTCTTTCCTATTGTCACTTCTAATCTTCTTGTGCTTCACTTCAAACTCATTTTGTGCTCTCTTGGCAAACTTCTTGAAGCATGATGCAACTTTGGATTTGTCATGAAGGAAGAATACCCATGTGTATCATGAATAGTCATCAACAATCACAAGACAATAAAGATTTCCTCCCAAACTCTTGTATGTTGTTGGTCCAAATAAGTCCATGTGTAGGAGTTCTAGCACTCTTGTGGTTGACATGAAAGCTTTTGTAGTATGAGTATTTGCAACTTGTTTGCCTGCTTGACATGCACTACAAAGGTTGTCCTTCTCAAACTTCACATCCTTCAACCCTCTCACCAAATCATTCTTCATAAGCTTCTTGAGTGAGCTCATCCCAACATGAGCAAGTCTTCTATGCCATAGCCACCCAAGTGTTGTTTTGGTGAATAGACATGTCTTCAAGTTAGCATCTTCGGAGGTGAAGTCCACTAGATATGGGTTGTTGTATCTAAATCCCTTGAATATCACTTGTTCATCATCCTTCTTGGATACAACAACTTCCTTCTTGGTAAATAGGCATTGGAAGCCAAGATCACACAATTGTCCAATGGATAGCAAGTTGAAACTCAATGAAGCAACATATAGCACATTTGAGATTGAATGATCATTTGATATTGCCACTTTGCCCAATCCTTTGACTTTGCCCTTTGAATTATCTCCAAATGTGATTCTTTCTTATTCATCTACTTCTTCATCTAGTGAGGTGAACATACGAGGATCACCGATCATATGTTGTGTGCAACCACTATCAATTACCCAATGACTTCCACCGGTCTTGTAGTTCACCTACACACAAGAGATCAAGCTTTAGGAACCCAAACTTGTTGAGGGCCCTTCACCTTCTCAATAAGTGACTTTGCTACCCAAATTTTCTTAGGCCTATTCTTGTTGGGAGGTCCTAAGAACATGACTTTCATCTTTCCACTTGAATCCTTTCTAAGCATGTAATGAGCATTGAAGGCAAAGGGTCTAGCATGCTTGGGCAAGGGTTGTGGTGGTAGAGTTTGACACTCATGAGCAAAGTGGCCTTCTTGTCCACACTCAAAACATCTCTTTGGCTTTGGCTTTGGCTTTGATTGTTGTTGTTGAGCTTGAGCCTTCTTCTTCTCTTGATTGGACACATACCCAATGCCACTTCTATCCATCTTTATGATGGTGTTCATTAGTAGCTCACTTTGAAAATGCTTGCCTCTTGTGAACTTGCTCAATCCAATCTTAAGATGCTCTTTTTCCAACTTGAGCTTCTTGTTCTCTTCCTTGAGTGCATCATTATTTTTATCTTCCTTGAGTGCAACATTGTTCTTCTCTTCCTTGAGTTTCTTGTTTTCTTCTTTTAGCTTCTTATTCTTAAGAATCAAATCACCATCATGATCAAGAGTTTCTAGCACAATGGTGTTGTGGATTTTGAACTCTTCAAACTCTTTCTTGAGCTTTTCATTATCATGCTTGAGCTTGACATACTCATCATAGTCATTACACTCAACCACTTGCTTGCCTTTGCCACTAGATCCTTGCTCAATGCTCTCATTAATTAAATCATCACATGATGTAGCTATATCAATCTTAACAACATCGTTAGTAGCATCATGTGGCTCATTGGATAAATATTCTTAAGCAATAACAAGATTATCATGATTAATCTTAAGAGTAGTATATTCCTCTTTTAGCAAGTTGTGGCTAGTGATGAGCTCTTTATGCATCCCCTCAAGTTTATCATGTTTATCTTTAAGCTCTTTCTTAGAAGATTTGAGCTTTTTGAGTTTGGATGACATAGCATCATTTGCTTCTCTAAGCTCAACATTAGCCTTTTCCGCTATATCACATTTATCTAAGAGAGAATCATTCTTATCTTCTAGCTTGTCATTCTTAGCTCTAGTCTTTCTAATGATCTTAGTGTATTGATTTAGCAATTTAACAAGATCATCATAAGAAGGTGATTCATATTCATCATCATCACTATCACTATCATTATTGCTAGCATGATCATCACCACTACTATCATCATCACGTGATACCTTTCGTTCACCTTTGGCCATAAGGCATAGGTGTGTAAAGGATGGTGGTGGTGGTGTAGGTGAAGATGATGAGTCAATCACAATTGTGGCCACCTTCTCATTATCACTATCATCATCGGATGAGCAACTAGATGAATCAATGTCCGTGAGCCAATCACCGACGATGTATGCCTTCCCACTTTTCTTCTTCTTGTGGAAGTCTCTCTTCTTGCCATCTTTCTTCTTGTATGGCTTGTTTTTCTTTTTCTCATCTTCATCTTCATTGCTTGAATCATCTTTCTTGCCCTTGTACTTGTTCTTGAACTTGTCTTTCTTGGGCTTAGTGCATTGGTGTGCTAGATGACCAAGTTCTCCACAATTGTAGCAATCCATCTCCGAGATTGGCTTCCTTCTAGAGCTTGTGAAGAACTTCTTTTTCTTGCCATCGAACTTGATACCACTCTTGTTGAGCTTCTTTAGCATCTTGGCGGTTCTTTTCACCATGAGAGCTAGACTTGCATCATCAATTTCATCATCACTTGAGATCTCGTACTCAAGCCTTGCTTTGCCCTTCTCTTGGCTAGCTTTAAATGCTAAGTCTTTGTCTTTCTTCTTGGTAGAGGATGAGCCATCTTGTGGTGTGATGTGCATGTACATCTCATGAGCATTGATCTTTCCCAAGATTTGTGTTGGTGTAGTGGTGGAAAGATCACCTTGATGAAGCACGGTCACAATATGCCCATATTTATCAATGGGGAGGACACTCAAGATTTTTCTTACAATATCGGATGGTTGCAATTGAGTGAGCCCAAGCCCATTGACTTCCTCTACAAGAACATTCAAACATAAGTACATCTCATTAGCACATTCTTTAGGAAGCATTTCAAAAGAGTTAAGCTTTTTCATGACGAGATGATAGCGTTCCTCACGCTCACTCTTTGTTCCCTCATGGAACGCACAAACGTCCGACCATAGTGCATGGACGTCCTTGTGGTTCCTCATCTGGTTAAACACATCTTTACAAAGGCCTCTAAATATGGTGTTTCTAGCCTTTGCCTTCCATTTTTTGTAATTCACCTCATCGCCTTGTAGGTGTGTGGCATCCCGAGGTTTTGGGAAACCTTGTGAGGCGACTCTAAGTATTCCAACATCTAGAGCTTCTAAATACGCCTCCATGCGGATTTTCCAATATGGAAAATCATCCCCCTCGAAAATAGGAGGTCCATCCCCGTGAGACATCTTTCTCTAGGCGGTTAAGCCTAAATACGTCAGCACGAGGCTCCAATACCAATTGAAAGGATCAAGATGCCCAAGAGGGGGGTGAATTGGGCTAATTCTTTCAATTCTTTGCAATAATTAAACCCTACGGTTAGCCCAATTAACCCCTTGTGCCTAGAAAGTGTTTCTATTGATCTACCACACAAAAGTTTAGCAACCTATGTTCCAATCCTACTCTAGCATGGCAATTCTATGAATGTAAATGACAAGAATTGAATTGCTCAAAGTAAAGAGAGAAGGAGGAATGCGGTGATATTTTGTCGAGGTATCGAAGAGTCGCCACTCCCCACTAGTCCTCATTGGAGCACCCGCGCAAGGGTGTATCTCCCCCTTGATCTGTGCAAGGATCAAGTGCTCTCTACGGGTTGATTCTTTGACACTCCATCGCGGTGAATCACCCACAACCGCTCACAACTTGAGTTGGGTCATCCACAAGCTCCGCCGGATGATCACCAAGCTCACAATCACCACCAAGCCTTCTAGGTGATGGCGATCACCAAGAGTAACAAGCACGAACTCTCACTTGACTACGACAAGCCTAATGAGAAGGGTGGATGCACAATTTGCTAATCTTGCTTTCACTAATGAGGGCTCTCTTTGGGATTCTCAAATCTCAATCACCTCACTAGGACCTTGCTCTTCTTGGCACTCCAAACGGTGTTTCTCAGCTGTTGGAATGAGCAAAAGTACCCCCTCACACGAATGGAGGAAGTATTTATAAATCCGAGTTCAAAACGAACCGTTATGTGCCTCTGCGGAGTGACCGGACGCTCCGATCATGTTGACCGGATGCTCCGGTCAGTTCTCCCCGAAACCCAGCGTTTAAGTTGTGATTGGACACCAGTGTCCGGTCATCACTGACCAGACACGTCCGGTCATGATTTTCCCTCTTTGGAACCTTACTGGAGTCGATCGAACATTGGCACCCAGCGTCCGGTGGCTCACCTATCAGCGTCCGGTCGCACCAGATGAAATCACCTTGATCAAATGAACTGACCGGACTCTACGCCAGCGTCCGATCACACCGAAACCAGCGTCTGGTCAACATTTGACCCTCCATTCACTTCCAACTCACGATCATATGTGAATGAAGTTTGCTCCAATTGATCTAAGGGCTATTTAGGAGCTACCTAGTGCTAGTTTTAACAAGTGTGCACCACACCTAACTCACTAGACTCACTTAGGTCAAGCTACCCATCCATACCCCCCTTAATAGTACGGCCAAAGGAAAAACAAAGTCCTAAACTACTCTAAGTCTCTTCAACACCAAACGACACTTAGAACTAGTCCATCCTTAACCTTATCGTCCATCCTTTGAAACTGAAACGATTTCCATCGTAGGGGCATGACAACCATGATTGCCCAATCAACCTCCATTACCGTGACCTAACTTAATTGCCTCTGCAAAACACATGTTAGTCACAGTAATCACGTATTGTCATTAATCACCGAAACCCAACTAGGGGCCTAGATGCTTTCAGGTGTCACTTAGGAAGTGGATATGGTGACTACCAGAGTGAGTAGGTTTGGGCGGTTCGCAGTGGCTGTGCTAGAACCTGAGGCAATTCCGACCAAGCTAGATGTTATTATTGGCAATAGATATTTCCAATTGATCTTTCAGGTTGAACCTTACTTGCCAAATATTGGGTTGTGGAGCATTTGGAGCACCCAAGATGATGGGAACGGTGATCATGCCAATGGGGCAGCAAAGGACACTGAAATGAGAGAGCCACAAAATAATGGAGGGAATCTTACTTCGGATGCAAGTGGGGGAACTGCAGGGCATAATAGCATAAAAGGAAAAGAAGTCAATGTCCCTAAGGCATAGATGGATATAGATTTCTCTGAGGATGATTTGTTAGGCGAGGAGAATGAACTAAGTGAGGCGGCACGTGATTTTGTAGGAGTGAAAAGGGGTCACTCGGTGAATGTCAAGAGTGCTACATCTATGGCTAGCCATTTTGCACCAGGACACTTACTGCAGCAGCCTTCACAGTTAGTCAGGCTAGGCGGGCAGCAGGGCATGGTGGATCAACCGAAGGTGCAGGAGAAGGGGTCGGCTTCAGGTAGTGCAATGGGCCAAAAGCAGCAGCCTACAGAGGAGTTCGTGGCACAGAATGCAGGTGCAATCGTGGGTGCAGCCCTTGACTCACAGCAAAGTCTCAAGCAGCCGTCTTTCATGATTGAGGAGGAACAAGTGCAGGTTTCAGTGGGATAGTCCGATGGGGTAGCAGGAGGGATTGCAGATGGTGCTCAACACCTTGGGGCCCTTCTTGACGCTATGTTAGAAGTCGGAGTCAAAGCTGATGGTGGGGGCAACAAAAGAATTGGGGAGTGTCATGACATTGGCGGTTCTATCAGTTGGTGAGCTTACCCCAGTGCGGCACAGCAAGCGAAATGCGGGCGTGGCTTATGTTGACTCTCTTGAGAAAGCAGAAAAAAGGGTTGCCATCAAGAACCTTGAGGAAAATGAAGGTAATGCGAAAATAAATTCATTTTGTTCTTTTTCTAACATTCGTATTGAGCAAAACTTAAAGGGAGTGGCGATCAGTTTGGGTGACAATGAAAATTTAACTCTTGGGTCTGTAACATTAATCAAAGAGGTAGAAAAAGAAAGGATGAAACCTTCTAATCTCTTAATTACACATGACAACGAAATTGATTCTGAGGAGGATGAGATTGATCCTGACATCTCCACTATCAGTCGACTCTGTGGCGACTTGACGGAGGAGGTGATGGACGATAATAGTGCGGGCCTTGATGGAGTACTTGTTGATGTACCCATCAAGGTGGCAAAGAGTAAGAAGAAAAAGAAACTCCTCAATAAGAAGGTAGCTGCAAAGAAAAATTGTTCCAATGAAAGGTGTGTTCTAGAATTGTAGAGGGTTGCGTGACCTAGCTAAACATACTTTTTTACATGATATGGCCGAAGATAATAAACTTGATTTTATAACTCTATCAGAAACCAACAGAAATAGTTTCTCGACTCAGTGTCTGGAAAATTTCTGTGCGGAGGCTGATTTTGTTTGGCATTGGTGGTGCCCCAGGGTATGTCCGGGGGATGCTAATGGGAATAAATCAATGATGTTTTGAAGTTGAAAATATTATCGATGGTGACTACCATATCAAGTTTGTCTTAAAAAACAAAGTAGATGGTTTTCGATGGGCCCTCTTGTCTATATATGGCGCAGCGCAAGAGGAGCACAAAGAACACTTTCTATTAGAACTAGCACAAGCGTGTACTAGCTGTGGAGATCTACCTTTCTTAGTAGGGGGAGATTTTAATATAATCAGGAACCCATCAGAAAAAAAACAACTCAAGATATAATAACAAGTGGCCACTTTTGTTTAATGTTATTATTGAAACATTGAATTTAAGAGAATTAGAGATGACAGGTAGAAAATACACGTGCACTAATTATGCGAAGGTTCCTAACTTATGAAAAGTTGGACCGTATCTTGGTAACAACAAAGTGGGAACAAAAATTTCCGCTTGCTTCTGTTTAGGCACTCACCCGGGAAATCTCAGATCACACACCGCTTTTGCTAGATGGAGGGGAACCATCTCATAGAGGCAACGTTAGAAATTTTAAATTTGAGTTACGGTGGCTGTCAAGGGATGGTTTCTTTGAGTTAGTGAAGGAGGTTTGGGAGTATGAAAATAGGGGTAGATCAACCCATGGAACGGTGGCTAAATAAGAGTAGGAGATTGCGACAGTTCCTTAGAGGTTGGGCTAGGAATTTGGCTCACCAAAACAAAAGGCTTAAATCAGATCTGTTGGCTAAGATAGATGCATTTGATAGAAAGGCAGAGTCTAATTTGTTGTCACCTCAATAGGGGGAGCTTAGACATCATCTTAAAGAGTAATTAACTAAGTTGCTCAGAGAGGAGGAGATATATTGGCTCCAACGATCAAAAGCAACAAAGTTATTACAAGGGGATGATAATACTAAGTATTTCCATATGGTGGCAAATGGGAGACACAGGAAAACAAAAATTGTACAGCTAGAATAGGAAGAAGGAATTATTGTAGGGGACGCGAACTTGAAAGATTATATAACTGAGTACTATAAAGGACTTGGACCTCATGTACAGAATTCTTTCTCAATGGACGAGACTTTGAGGCATGACATACCTCAAGTGTCGGTGGAGGAGAATGAAGTATTGGTGGCTCCATTCAGTGAGGAGGAGGTTAAAGTGGCACTCTTTGATATGGAACATATAAAGGCATCTGGTCCGGATGGCTTTCCTGCTGAATTTTATCAATTCTTTTGGGAGGTTGTGAAGACGGATTTGATGAGCCTCTTTTATGAATTCCATGCTGGGAGATTGCCTATTCATAGTTTAAACTTTGGGGTAATTACTTTATTGCCTAAGATCTCTGATGCAATTCGGATACAACAATATAGGCCTATTTGTCTCTTAAATGTGAGCTTTAAGATTTTCACGAAAGTGCTAAATAATAGAATTTTGAAAGTGGCTGACAAGCTGATAGGACCGTCTCATACGATCTTTGTTCCGGGTCTCTATATAATGGAAGGAGTTGTGATTTTACATGAAACTATTCATGAGTTGCATAGGAAAAAACAAAATGGTGTCATATTAAAGCTAGACTTTGAGAAAGCATATGATAAGCTAAAGTGGCCTTTCATACAGCAAGTCCTCAGGATGAAAGGATTCCCACCAACTTGGTGTGAATGGATTTCAAAAGTCATGTCTAGAGGGAGTGTTGCAATAAAGGTCAATGATAATTTAGGCCATTATTTCCAAACAAGGAAAGGAGTGCGTCAGGGAGATCCGTTATCTCCAATCCTTTTTAATACAGTGGTTGATATGCTAGCTATTCTTATTTCTCGAGCAAAAGAAGCTGAACAAATTTAAGGGGTTGTTCTGCATCTGGTAGAGGACGGACTCTCGGTCCTTCAGTACGTAGATGACACTATTATATTTATGGATAATGATCTAGAGAGGGCCAAAAACATGAAGCTCTTGCTTTGTGCTTTTGAACAGTTATCAGGGCTGAAGATCAATTTTCATAAAAGTGAATTGTTTTGCTTTGGAGCAGCTAAAGCTAATCAAAATGAGTATGCTCAAATCTTTGGGTGTAATGTAGGGTCGTTACCCTTTAGATACCTAGGAATTCCTATGCACCATAGAAAGCTCATGAATAGGGACTGGAACATGTTGAGGAAAGATTTCAAAGGAGACTAAGCTGTTGGAGGAGTAAGATGTTGTCGGTAGATGGGAGGCTTGTCCTAATTAACTCTGTTCTAAGCAGTCTTCCCATGTTCATGATGTCCTTTTTTGAAATACCTAGAGGGGTTTTAAAAAAGTTGGACTATTTTAGATCTCGGTTTTTTTGGCAGAGTGATGAACACAAGAAAAAATATAGATTGACGAAATGGGTGGTAGTTTGTACACCCAAAGACCAAGGAGGGTTGGGAGTCTTAAATTTAGATGTTCACAATAAGTGTCTCCTAAGCAAATAGCTTTTTAAACTAATTAATGGAGACCGGTTCTGGCAGCAATTACTTACGAATAAATATTTAAGGGACAAAACCTTAACACAGGTTCAATACATGCCCGGGGATTCTCAGTTTTGGGCTGGCCTCATGAAGGTCAAGGGGGAGTTCCTCTCGATGGGTAAGTTTGATCTAGGTGATGGGTCTCAAGTGCGTTTTTGGGAGGATTCATGGATAAGACCGCGCCCTCTAAAATCGCTCTTCCCTACACTATATAACATTGTGAGAAGAAAAGGTGCGACTATAAGGTCAGTGTTGGTTACGATGCCATTAAATGTAGCCTTCAGGAGATCTCTGATGGGTGCGAATTTGCGAGCATGGCACGAAGTGGTGGCCATGGTTGTAGATGTACAACTAACGAACCAGAGAGATCGCTTTGTGTGGGGGCTACATCACAATGGGTTGTACTTAGTCAACTCCATGTACAGAACTTTGTTAGGAACACAAAAATCAAAGTTTTCATGTGGTACTTGTACAAGGGAGTAATTTTAACAAAAGATAATTTGGCGAGGCGACAGTGGCAAGGAGATAGGAGGTGTTGTTTCTATTCTTCAAATGAGTCCATACAACATTTACTCTTTGACTGTCATTATGCTAAATTCATGTGGAGAATTATTCAGGTTTCCTTTAATCTAATACCTCCAACTAGTGTACACAATTTGTTTACAACTAGTGTACACAATTTGTTTACAGGTTGGTTGGATGGGGTAAATAGGGTAAATAGGAAACTGAAATCTCAAATTCTTGTGGGTGCAAGTGCTATATGTTGGGCGATTTGGTTAACTCGGAATGACATTGTGTTTGACAAGATCCTAGCACCATCTTATTTGCAGGTTATCTTCAGGGGGACTTACTGGGCTAGGTCCTGGTCCCTACTACAGAAGGAGGAGGATCGCTATTCGATGAAGATGGGATGTAGATCTACTGAGACAATTGCGATGGAGGTGTTTGTTAGATACGGCTGGCGATTCAGCAACAGACTTGCTTTTTAGTTGTGTGTTTTTGGAAAAGCTTGTGTTTTCGCTATGGCTCAAAACTTTGTTTTTGAGATTCCCTGGACCTTTTTATTCTTGCCTGTAATAAGGAACATCTATATGCATTGATCGATGCAGAAGCTGGGATATTAATATATTCCCTTTTCTAAAAAAAAGTAGATCCTCCAATAACTTATTGGGCTCTTTTTCTCTGAATCATCGACCATGTCAAAAGACTATGCAGAAGGACCACAAATGTTATTTGAGTTGGATATTTTCTGACTTGACGGGTGCCACACAAGAATGACAGAAACATCAGGAGTACTGTATTATTACCATAATATGCATGAGGCTTTATTATGCTTACCTTTCCCACTTGAAAATTTCAGTGTCCTCGTCATCCATCAGTGGATGATCAGAAAAGAGAACATGTGAGGAAGGAATCCCTTTAATGAAAATTGAAACACAAAGATTGCAGAGCAGAAAAAGGGCAGTCATAATTTAATAGCAGTAACTAGAAAACCAGGGAGCGACTTCTAATAAGTTCAGCAGTTTGATAGTTGCTATACCAGCTCTGATTGCATAGGAAGTTTTTAATTTATACTTGGGTTGAATGATAAACACTTTAATTAATGAACTTGTAAAATATAAATTATGGTGTTACATTAGAATGAGAAACAAACCTCAGCAGCTTGCTTAAGATACTTAAGGTGATTTTATAATGATTTGAGTACATGATAGATAATCTAACAAAAATAAGTTCAGTGGAATGTACATGGATATGGATAACATTGAATTCATAATATCTGAGAAAAGGGTTGAAATTACATGTATAAATATTCACTACTGGAAAACTGTACTTTGCCGAGTGCCTGATACTTTGCCGAGTGCAAAATATCGTGGCACTCGGCAAAGCAATATTTTGCCGAGTGTAGCACTCGACAAAATTTTGCACTCGGCAAAGCTGCCAGGCACTCGGCAAATCTGGACTTTGCCAAGTGCCTGGCACTCGGCAAAGCCAGGCGCTCGGTAAAATTTAGCCGGACCGTGACGGCGGCCACCTACCGTCAGATTTTGCCGAGTGCCAGCCATCAGGCACTCGGCAAAATTTGTTTTTATTTTTTAAAAAAAAACTTTGCCGAGTGCTATCCTTGGGCACACAGCAAATTTTTTTTTTATTTTCTAAAAACAAATTTTGCCGAGTGCCTCCTGGGCCCGGCACTCGGCAAAGACATTTTTGCCGAGTGCTCCCCATGGCACTCGGCAAAATATATTTTTTTTTATTTTGGACTCAAATTTTTTTGTGTAGCCTTGTGACAGTATTTAAAGCTCTACTCTAAAATTTGGTGAAATTTTGACTTTTTTAGGTATATTTCATTAATTTATTTTGTTTCGTTGATTTTTTCGACGTATTTCAAATTTGAACCGTAAGTCCATGGAATAATAGAATTTGGTCATCCAAAAATTAATATTCATGATATTTAGCGTATGTTGAGGCTGTATCCAGGGAGTCACATGAAATCTCGAGCATCTCGTTGACGTAACATGTCGAGTTAGTTGCGGGAAAAGTGAATTTAAATTATAAAAAATTCAAACGAAGTCCGAAAATCACGAAACTTGTGGAGGCGTCGTGTTATTGCATGTGGAGGCTGTGGTAAAAAATTGATAAGATTTCGAGGAAGTAGTGACGTCGGATGCCAAAACCCCAGACATCTTGTGGAGATGTCTGGGTTTTTGACATCCGACGTCACTACTTGCTCGAAATCATATCAATTTTTTACCACAGCCTCCACATGTGATAACACGACGTCTCCACAAGTTTCGTGATTTTCGGACTTCGTTTGAATTTTTTATAATTTAAATTCACTTTTCTCGCAACTAACTAGACATGTTACGTCAACGAGATGCTCGAGATTTCATGTGACTCCCTGGATACGGCCTCAACATATGCTAAATATCATGAATATCAATTTTTGGATGACCAAATTCCATTATTCCATGGACCTGCAGTTCAAATTTGAAATACGCCAAAAAAATCAACGAAACGAAATAAATTAATGAAATATACCTAAAAAAGTCAAAATTTCACCAAATTTTAGAGTAGAGCTTTAAATACCGTCACAAGGCTACACAAAAAAATTTGGGTCCAAAATCAAAAAAAATATATTTTACCGAGTGCCATGGGGAGCACTCGGCAAAAATGTCTTTGTCGAGTGCCGGGCCCAGGAGGCACTCGGCAAAAAAAAAATTTCAGAAAATAAAAAAAATTTGCCGAGTGCGCAAGGATGACACTTGGCAAAGTTTTTTAAAAAAAATAAAAACAAATTTTGCCGAGTGCCCGGCCCAGTGGGCACTGGGCAAAGAAAATCCAAAAAAACGCCCGCGGCCTAAATGGCCCAACCAGCCCACCCTCACCCCTCCCTCCAAACCCTATCTTCAGCCGCCCGTGCCCCTGACCCCCGCACGCGCCGCGCCGCCGCCACATCGCCGCCCGCCCCCGCAGCGCCGCGCAGCCCGCCCCCGCAGCGCCGCCCGCCCGCCCGCACAGCCCGCCCCCGCAGCGCCGCCCGCCCGCCGCCGCAGCGCCTCCGCTGGCGCCACCTCCCGCCCGCGCGCGCCTCCGCGTGTGCCGCCACGCCCCCAGCCCATCCCCTTGACCGGCTCAGGACACCCCTCCCCTGCCCATCGCCGCGGCCCCCGGCCATCCCCGTGGCCCTCCCCTCCCCAGCCTTGCCTGCGTTCGTCTTGGAAGGAGAAGGAGGAGGAGGTACTAGGAAGAAGAAGAATGAAGTAGAAGAAGGAAGAAGAAGAAGGAAGAAAAAGGAGGAAGAAGGAGAAGAAAAAGGAAGAAGAAGGAGAAGGAAGAAGGAGAAGGAGGAGGAGAGGAAGGAGGAGGAGAGCATTTCCCTATTGTTGGTTTATGCTACAAATCACTTTATCTTTACAGTTATATGTCAATGGAGATTTGCAAGATCTTGATTCACAATGGAACCTCATGCTGGTTATGGTCTCCACTTTTCTTCTTTCAGTAATGAGAATGTGAGATTAATAGTGTTTTTAGAATTTAAGGTACTCATCCTGTCATTTCTGTTTGCATTAAATTTTTGTTATGGTTAGATGCCAACAGTTCATAGATTCAACAGTAATTTTGTACCAGTACATTGAGAGGTCGCACTTGATTCCTTAATGCAGAGAGCATTTGGTTTCTTACAGGTTGCCTGCTTCTGGATTTGGAGCTGCAGACCTCATTTTATTTTACTTTGTTTCATATGAACCAACCTATTCATTGTGCAGCCTATTCCCTCCAAATTTGAAGGTCAGTTTTCCCTGTATAAATCTCTATTCTCATTTTGGGCCTTTATCTACATGATGCAGTTTGATTACTCGGCATTTGCTCATAATTAATGAATGCTTCTGTTAGTTAGGACAACCTATTTAGCAATAGACAATACATAGGTCGCATCATGACCAATCTGTATCTGTAAGTCCTGAACATCTCATGCATTTTCCTTCGTTATTAGGTTGTATACATATACTTTTTTTATCAAACAACCAAACATTGCTGACTTTGTTCTTTTCTTATGTTTGGTGTGGGCCATACAATACCATGGAGTGTTTTAGTGTGACCTCCGCGTCTAATCGCCTGTATCAGTTTATGTTTCCTTATGACTGCAAATCTCATTCCTTCTACTTATCATGATATGCTCAGAGATTCTTGGAAAACTTTTTTTCTCAGATGATGGAGACTTACGGATGGAGGGAGTAATAAGTTCTTATAGGGCCCCTTTTCCTTATACTGCCAGTCTATTCCTTTGTTCGAAAAATAGATATCCCTACTAGCTACGTGTACACCTCAAGACACAAATGCATCCTAAAGTTTCCTCATCTTTGTTATAGCATGCTCTTATCCTTTTGGAATTGATGGCAATGCTGTTCTTTTCACGGTTTGCAAAAAAGGTTGCATCCAAACTGGAGACAGTGACGAAGTTGGTAGGCAAGTGCAATTCCTATTTAGTTTTTTTTATGGTCGATTCACTCAACATATATTTTGTTCCTTCAAATCCAATTAGTATAACAACAGGCATCATATTTTGTGCCCTCCAGTGCACCAATGAGAACTCACTGGTCTTGCCTAATTACTGAAGTAAGTAAACTTGTCACCCATTCTTGGTGCAGTCTGGATTCTAATATGGGGCTTTACTATACTGAAGATGGTTCTTACAGAATGGTTCATTTACATTATATGCCTCCAAATGACAAACTCAACTCAAGAGATCTTACAACAATCCTATTTTCTGTTTATGTACGGTGGGTCCAGCCCCTGTCAGCCACGTGGTTCCGTCTCTAGGTAGACCGGTTGGGACTGACGGACGAGCGTGGCTCACGCCCCTGTTTTTATGCTCGACAACTACAGCTTGTATGTGTCAGGCCCTCTGTTTCCTGTTCTCTCCGGTGTCTGCATTTGTGATGTTGAGCTTTGATGTTGAACAATCCTATTTTCTGTTTATGTACGGTGTTTTTATTTATTTATTTTTTTAATTACTTTGCCGAGTGCTCCTTCCCAGGCACTCGGCAAAGTATTTTTTTTTTTAAATTTAGAAATTCTTTGCCGAGTGCCTAAACAGGAGCACTCGGCAAAGAAATTATTTAAAAAAAAATAAAAAAAACTTTGCCAAGTGCCTGGGCAGGGGCACTCGGCAAAGTACTTTTTAAAAAAAAAAAAAAAAACTTTGCCGAGTGCCTGGACAGGGGCACTCGGCAAAGTACTTTTAAAAAAAAAAAAAAAAACTTTGCCGAGTGCCTGGGCTGGGGCACTCGGCAAAGTAATTTAAAAAAAAATAAAAAAAAATTTGCCGAGTGCTGGGTCGGGCACTCGGCAAAATAACCGTTAACGGCCGGCGCCACAACGGCCGAAATATTTTGCCGAGTGCCGCCCCAAACACTCGGCAAAAAAAATTTTTATTTTGCCAAGTGCCCGACCCTTTACCGAGAAAAATTTTGCCGAGCGGACTTTGCCGAGTGTAAAAACACTCGGCAAAGCCGCGGCCTCCAGTAGTGATTGTCAGGTTGTACAATAGTATTGGAGAATAAGGCGTATACTACAGGAAATATATGCAAGCTTAGTATGGATCGGAGGTGCCCCAATCATGTCTTCATGGTGAAATATTTCATGTGGCAAAGACTTCGCTAACTTGCAAAAGTCTAATATGTTGTAATAGAAAACAGAGCATGGTTTTATTCAAAATTATAAAGTTGCTGAAATCTCACATAAGAAAGGGACAAGACTATGCATAGCTAAATGTTTTCAGAAACTAAACCCATGCTCTTGTAGCTGCAGTAACAACAGAGATCATAAATAATGGTGTCAAACCAAAAGCTAGTGAAATAACACGAAGACAATGGAATGGACAAGGGGACAGCACAAAGATTCGGACCTGGAAGCCAGTGAAAGTGCAAGCGCACGGTCTGTTGCAACAGAAACCCGTGGTTTCTTGCGATAGTAGCAGTCAAATTCCCTAGAACCAAGGGTTCTGACCCGACTGCCCTTCTCACTCTTGTTTGTTATTACTAGCACAGACCCATCGGTTCCCAGCTCAATGTTGTTGTTTGAGTCATCAACAGCAATCAACTGCTTGCCTTCTGCATCAACATAACTGCAGAAAAAGTAATATTGTAAGACGCGTCTCATGTAAGAAAATGTGGGCATCTCATGAAGTTGCCATTATCAGTGCAGTTTCACTCCTGGAGGAACCTTAATATTTCTGCAGTTGCTCAAGAATTGCTTTGGAGTTCAGCCTATTGCTTCATTAAGTGCTTGCACAAGCACTTGTAATAAGAAGACAATAATAACAATAATGTTGAACATAAGTAATATTTAAGTAGTTTATTTCCAAGGAAGCTAGCCAATTGATGCCAAATTAAAAAGCTGATATTTGGGCAAGTTACCTGGTGAGAAATTTGTTGCAGTATTGGTCTCCAGCTTCGATTACAGTGAAGGATTAATCCAGCAAAACTGCCAGAGACGTACGCATACTTTCACAGGGGTTGATTGTTTGCTAGTTGGTCCGTGGCGACGCAGCGCAGCATTTCATCGAAGAGGTCGCGGGCACACGAGGTGTGCTATGCCCGTACGCTGCTGACACGCTCGCAGCTGCCTCTCTGGTGCTGTGGACAGCCTGCTGCCGAGGGCGAGGAAAGCTGCTGTTGCAGTTGGATCTCCTGTAGCCATGTGCTACCGGCCGAGCCCACTCAGCTCCTCCGCACCACGCGCGCGGCTAGCTTGGCTAGGGCTGTGGTCTCGCGCCAGCACGGGCTGGTGGCCATGGATAGCAGGGCTGGGCCGACCGGCAGCCGGATCTGGCCGGCTACGGCCTCCGGCGACCGGGTCTGCTCGGCCCGGGGTTGGGGCTTTCTGCATCCTTCCTCAGCGGGGCTCCGGAAGGTCGCAGCAGGCGGGTTGGTTGAGGCTAGGGCGAAAGCCTGACCGGCGACGTCTGTGGACGCGCTACCTCTTTGGAGGTGTCCTCTTCATTCCTCTCCCCCGCCTTGCTGGCACGGACGCTTGCCGGTGCGCGCCTCCCACCGTCGCGGGCGAGTCCGAGAATGGCTCCGCACGGTGTGGCGGCGACCGGCACCCCCCTCTGTCCAGGCATGGACGATTGCTGGTGCACGTCTCCCACCGTCGCGGGCGAGTCTGGGATGGCTCCGCGCGGTGTGGCGGCTGCCGGCACCCCACCCTTCGTCTAGGCACGGACACTTGCCGGTGCGTGCCTCTCACTGTTATTATTTGTGCATCTCGCTAGTTTATTTGTGGATCATGGCACTCCTTGTCCTAGTGCTAGGGCGTTGTTTTTCCTCCTCAACGTTGTAAAACATAAAACGAACCGATTTAGGGCTATATCAATATATAATCCGGTGGGGAGTAATCCCCCGGTGACAATAAAAAAAAAGACTTGCCGTAGCCATCTCTTTCTGGTGCATTGCTCGTCTCTTTTCCCAATATGCTTTCAGCCGATTTCTTCTCTTTTCCTGATCTGATTTTGTCGGCAGCACACACACGCATTGGCGTGACCATGAGCAGAGATAGGGTTACAAGATGGCGCCGGCCTCTATACAGCGGCGCACGGAGCTAATCCATGGCCGCCACGTGCTGTATTTCTGAAGTAAGCTCAATCCATGGCTCCTGTATTTCTGAATCCTAGACGATCGTGTAGCAGAAACATTTGTGCATGACTAAGGTCATGAGTCATGAGAAAGTACTTTATGTAGCTGGATTCAGATAGAAGTTTTTTTTTCTTCCATTTTTAGATCGAGGTCATAATTTAAATACTACAAGATCATTTTCCTCGCCAAAAGCCTTAACAATCATGTTTGGTGAGATAATGAATCATCAGAGCCAAATTATGCAGATCCTTTCACCTTACTTCAAAAAAATAGTATATGTGTAATAGCACTTGGCATTGAAATTGAAAAAAATTACTTCTTTCTCTATGATTATATTCCTATTTGGTAGTTTATTTGTCAATCTGTCATCCGTACAGGCCTTAAAGTTGTTTAATTTATTCCTTAACTTTTGATGTGTTTGTCCGCATGAAGTTTCGCAACTATGTCAAGCCAAGCAGATTGAGCACAATGTAGGATGGAATAGAATAATTTCATCTCGTTCTTAGTTTTGAATTAACAGAATATATGGCTGTTTTCAGCTCACATATTGTAAACTTAGATATCTTACTTATGATAGAAAATTCATTGGACAAGTATTGAGGCATAGTAAAAAAGGACCTTTGAAGTGAATGATTAAATACATGGAACCTTGGAATAGTTCAAAACTTCAAAGAAAATTTACACAAGTTGGTCTTTTTTTATCCCTTTTATTTTTCAAAAAACTTACTCCCACTATACACTACTGGAGACGGCCTCTTTGCCGAGGGCCTGAGGCCCTCGGCAAAGGCCCATTAACCCTCGGCAAAGGCTTTGCCGAGGGCGGCCCTCGGCAAAGAGCTCTCGGGGAATTTTGAGTCGGCGAAGAGGGTCTTTGCCGAGGGACCTTTATCGGGCACTCGGCAAAGCCTTTGCCGAGGGCTGGACCGGCACTCGGCAAAGAAAAGCAGCCGTCACGGCGTCGGTGCCTGGGACGGAGTCTTTGCCGAGGGCCGTCTCCGGGGGCCCTCAGCAAAGAATTATTCTTTTTTAAAAAAATCTTTGCCGAGGGCCTCCAACCATGGCCCTCGGCAAAGAAATGTTGCAGAATTTTTCCAAAAAATCTTTGCCGAGGGCAATGGGACGGCCCTCGGCAAAGAATTATTCTTTTTTTTAAAAAAAATCTTTGCCGAGGGCTTCCCCGCAGACCCTCGGCAAAGAAATTTTAATTTTTTTAAAAAAAGTCTTTGCCGAGGGCCTCCAACCATGGCCCTCGGCAAAGAAATGTTCCAGAATTTTTCCAATGAATCTTTGCCGAGGGCAATGGGACGGCCCTCGGCAAAGGACCCTTCTTTGCCGAGGGCCTTGGTCATTGCCCTCGGCAAAGAGGCAGAAATTTAAATTTTTTTTTGTTTTTTGTATTCCATCGACACAAGCATTTCATATATATACATATATATATCAACCATCACATATATATATATCACACCGAACCCATTTTCTCACAATATATCACAACCATAATTGTGAACCACAAATCACAATATATTACAACGACAAGTCACATGTTCATCATCATTCACATGTTTATTACGACAAGTTCATGAAATCCAAGCACAAGTCAGAACCATAAACCACAAATATTACAATAAAAGTCCAACCACATCACCTAGCACTAATCCTCATCAAGGTAGCCTATGAGACGGTGGTGAAGGAAAGGCGGGATCACCCGGTGACGCACTACCGAGATGATTGGAACCCGCGGACGCTGCCCCGGACGACGACCCCTCACCTCGAAGGAGAGGGCGGTCTCTCCCGTAAACCGAGGGTGTGTCACGGCGTGGACGTCTGCTCGCCATCTTTGTTCAATCACCTGCAATCACAAAGAATGAACAAGACTAATTAGTACATATATTAGAAATAGATTCAAAATATATAAACAAAACACAAATTAAAAAAAACATAGTATTACATGTAATGTTTTCCAGGATAGATGGAATCTTCTCGAATCTCGACTAGCCCAAGATGAGGGGTTCGTCTCGTTGATCGAGGATAGATTAGTGACCTTGTTCGTATATGGCATGCATCCTGATGATAGATTAGTAGTAGTAGTACACTAGGAGTTGTAATAGTAGATATCAGTATGCAGTAGTAGTAGGGTAGTAGAATAGTAGCAGGGGAGTAGTAGTACATATTTGGCTCAGATTTGCCCCATTGTAATCACATAGCCTCTAAATTGGTTGCTTGTATATGGTATGCAAGCCATCCTAGTTTAGCGGCTCACAAGTATGTGGACATTTCATCATCATTGCCGCTGCCTCAGCATACAAAGTTTCACATCATTGCATATGCCATTGCCTCAGTACAATTGGTTTTGAAGTTTGAACAAATTCATCATTGCAAATGCCACAAATTCAGTTAGTAGATAGAGAAGCAAGTAGTAGTAGTAAGCAACTTAAAATTTGGCATTTGCTCAGAAAAAATTGGCATCATAGGCACTGGCATTTGCTCAGAACAAATTAGCATCATAGGCAATGGCATATGCTAAGCATTCCAAATATTGGCATCACAGGCAGCAATGGAAGCTAACTGAGCTTAGCAATGGAAATCTAAAATTCCAAAAATTGCATAACATTAGCTAGGGTTCGTCATCTACATCACCAACCAACAGGAGTAGTAATAATAGATATCAATATGCAGTAGTAGTAGGAATTCAGTGAGTAGTAGATAGCAGTACAAATAGTAGGAAATAGCAGTAGGGTAGTAGAGAGCAACAGCCAGCCAACACCATTAGTAGTAGTAGTAGAGACTAGATAGAGTAGTAGAAATAGGAGCTAATAGCAGTAGGAGTAGTACATGAAGTAGCAGCAGTAGTAGTAATAGTAGATATCAGTAGTTGTAGCAGTAGGCAGATTAAATGCATAAACATGTTTGTTTGTAAATAATTGCTCTCAAAATAGCGGGTTGCTGCACCAAGCAGCCTTCCAACGCTTGTTGGTGATCACTGATCCTTGACTAATGTGACAGCCCTTCTTACCAAAATAACAGGTTCTAGATCAAAAATTAAGTGCCTAGAAAAATAGCAATATAACCAGGAAAATAAGTTATTGAAGATTAGTACAAAATAGGTTATATGCTCATAGGATTAACCAACTGATCAACTAATAAGCAGTTCAAATTAATAGATAAATTGCTAGGCAAATAATTAAACAGTGCTGAAAATAATCAACACTCTAGAATCCGGCTGTCACGTTGTCTCACTACACCGCTTTGTATCATCGAGCAACAAATTAGTCTGCCCAATAGTGCAATCACACCCAAGTTATAGAAACTAGCAGATTGCACATTAAAAAATAATAGAGGCATCATAGGCAGCTATAGAATTAATCACAGGCATCACATAGGCAACAAGAAAAGGGGATCCAAAACCTGCAGGGAGGAAGAAAAGGGAATCCAAAACCTGCTAGGGTTCGGGCTCCCTGCGCGGAGGAGGAAGAAGACGGACGGAGGGACGCCGAGCAGGAGGAAGATGGCGCGAGGAAGGAAGAAGACGGTGCGGACGGAGGTACGCCGGGAGGAAGACGACAGCGCGGACGGAGGGACATGGCCGCCGCTGCCGGAAATGGCTGGCCGGCACCAGCCAGCCACCTCTGGGCGGCCGAGGTGAGGGGGCCGGGCCGCGGGGAGCTGCCGGGGCGGGGCGCGGCCGGCGACGGGGGTGGGTGAGGCCGGCGCGGCCGGCGACGGGCGTGGTCGTGGGCGAGGCTGGTGGAGGGCGCGAGGGGCGGGGCTCGCCGGCGGCGGCGATTCGTCGGCGAGGGCGCGGCAGCGGCGGGGGTGGGCGCGGCGGCGGCTGGGGTGGGCGCGGGGGAGCGGGCGGCTGGCTTAGGGTTGGGCCGCACGGGGGTTGGGCCGGTGGACTTGTAGTGCCCAGTTTTTTTTTAAATCATCTTTGCTGAGTGCCTCCTGGGCCGGCACTCGGCAAAGCCCACTTTGCCGAGTGCCCCCCATGGCACTCGGCAAAAAAAAAATTCATTTTGGGCCCAAATTTTTTTTCTGGGGCCTTGTGACAGTATTTCAAACTCTATTTTAAAATTTGGGGCAATTTTGACTTTTTTTTGATATATTTCATTAATTTATTTCGTTTCGTCGAATTTTTCGGCATATTTCAAATTTGAACTGCAGGTACATGGAATAATGGACTTTGTCATCCAAAAATTGATACTCATGATATTTAGGGTATGTTTAGGCCGTATTCAGGAACTCACATGAAATCTCAAGCATCTCGTTGACGTAACATGTCGAGGTACTTGCCGAAAATGTGATTTTAAATTATATAAAATGCAAACGAAGTCCGAAAATCATGAAACTTGTCGAGGCGTCGTGTTATCGCATGTGTAGGCTGTGGTAAAAAATTGAGAAGGTTTCGAGCAAGTTGTGACGTCGGATGCCTAAACCCCAGACATCTCCACATGTGATCTTATATAATTTAAAAACACTTTTCCGACAAGTTCCTCATCATGTTATGTGAAGAAGATGCCCGAAATTTGATGCGAGTTCGTGGATAGAGACTCAACATACACCAAATACCATGAATAACATTTTTCAAATCACTAAATTGCATTATTCCATCCACCTGTAGTTCAAATTTGAAATATTCGAAAAAAATCAACGAAAAGAAATAAATTAGGGAAATATATAAAAAAAAGTCAAAATTGGCCCAAATTTTAAAATTGAGTTTTAAATAATGTATTATAGCACCACAAAAAAAATGGGTTCAAAAAACCACTCTTTGTCGAGTGCCTGACGGCGGGCACTCGGCAAAGACTGACGCCAGTGGCCGCCGTAACCCATCCGGCCATATTTGCCGAGGGCCAATTTGCCGAGGGCTAGGCCCTCGGCAAAGATTTATTTTGCCGAGGGCCTATCTTTGCCGAGGGCTCCTGGGGTTGGCCCTCGGCAAATAGAGCCTTTGCCGAGTGCCCGAGATCTAGCCCTCGGCAAACCCAGAAGCCCTCGGCAAAGGATGGGTTTCCAGTAGTGATAATCTAACTTGATCTGAAATATTGTCATGTTAATCGCAGAATGATATACCAAGTTCAGGAAACAAATTGCAGCTCGACTTATATTTTCAGAGGCAAACAAGGATCAGACGGCGAAGGAAGCAACTGGAGGGATTTTGAATGATGCTGCAGACTAGTTTATCTAGCGTCATCAACCATTTTGTTTTAGCTATGTAAATTTTAGTGGTTTGCGTGATTTTTTATCCGTATGGAAGTACTAGATTAATTTATTTCCATGTGGTCGCGTTCTTCAAATTCACATAGTAGTTTTAAGCCTGTATGATAATAAAAGAACAAAATTGTCAAGATTCAGAGTTTGTATCCTCGAAAAAATAAGGACACGGGTTCTGAAATTCATTCAGTTTAAAAGCTGCAGGGTTCATTAAGTTTTAGAGTTGGTGCAAGGAACATTATAAGATGGACAAACTCATGTTGTACATGATCTTAACAATTCCATCTTAGCATGAGTAAAACATATTTGCCTCTGCTCATGTTGTGCAAGCTCTTGAAAGTTACTTATTTTCAAACATGGAAATATATACAAATACTCCTCCAACAGGAAATACCGAGGTAGGTCAATAGTGATCTAGCAGGAAATGGTTTTCCTTTTTCATTTATGACGAAAGCACACGGAGATCACAACTTGATGTTGTACAGGGGAACGTTTGAAATGAAAACCTATCTGATAAACCTGATTAAGATCATTTATACTTTTTCAGCCCTTGAAAGCAAAAGAACTCCATGCACGTTGTCTCAAAAAAAAAACTCCATGCACCCGATCCGAGCTGCAAGTTTAGCTTAAGCTGTAGTGCTTCTGTCCATTGGCGATGGTCTCCCCTTGCCGCTTCGCCTCCCACAGTCCCACGGTCCACGGAGGCACCCACAGACCCACTGTGTGATGTGCGGCACAGCTGACGGCTATGGCGGCGGCCTTCGATTCAATGGCACTGTCGTGCAGGGCGCAGCGGAGGAGGCTAGAGATGCGGCGGCAGGGCCCAGGACCCTCTATCGCTGGTGGTGCCGCTGCCACCGTCCGTCTGCACGATGCAACTCGGTATCGAATAGAAACCATTAACCTTGTTTGGATGTTATCGTATTTATCTTAATCCACATGTTATCGTATTCACCTTAATCTACTCCAACACATGTGGATTGATGCGAATTCGACTACATCCAAACAAGACCTTAGCTGGGCTAGGGCTGGGTTTGGATTATGGACGTGGAAGTCCATTACGAAATTAATTAAAATAATTATCAGGTTGCTTCAAGATTCGTGCAATCTTATTTGGAAGGTCCACTGGAGCAAAACTCTTCGGACAAACCATTCCTTTGGTAACCGCGTCTGAAAGTTTTGCTTCCTGTGCCGTCACAAAATATAAGCGGAACAAAAAATCATAGATACACAGGGACCATTACAGTAGTGCTAGTATAGCTAATAACCACAACACGTTCTAATACGTTATAGTCCTACTAGTACATAAACTCACGATAGTTTCTCAGCACGTACATTACAAGGTTCAGCCATAATATCATTGTCGTACATCACGACTTTAGCTCAAACGTACGGCTGAGCCAAACGCACAAATTCAAGTTTAAGCTGTTCATCCTAATATTATTATATTATTACAAAACAAGCAAAGCATGATTTCCGTAGCAAGCCACACGGTCACATGGTTCGCATAGCACCACATATCTTGCTTGCAGGTTGTATCATTTTTGCTCAACACAACGACCAAGCATCATTTCAGTTTCAATCACTGTCACAAAGCTAGTAGAGACCTGCACACATGTCAATCCTTTCCTGGATTGAATCGTTGGCATTTATTCCAATTCCCTAGAAAAACGAAGTTGTAAACAATTTTCTTAGTAATGTAATTTTTATGCCAGCAACTTTAAGAGATCGATAGATAAACAACTTACATTCTTTTGAAGCCATCTTCCCAGTAGCACCCTCACACATTCAGTACTAACAGCCTCACCAATGGTAGCAGTCACTGATGTAAATACACCAATAGCACGCCGAGTGTCAAAACGTATAAGAGGACCTCCCGATGCACCCCTGATCCCATAGCAATTGTGCTGAATAACAATACCAGAGTTATGTGTATGGTCTTCGGGACCCCTTCGGAAAAAGAAAAAGGAAAGAAAAGATTAGTATAAACAGGTTTGAAGTTTACACAAGTAATTAAAACAAAGTTTAAAGAAAGCAATGCTTACACAATGTATCCACCATAGGCTGAAGGTTCAGTAGAGAACAATGGTCCAGCAAGCTGTACGTATATTGGAAGGTTGATAGGATTGTAATATCCCATCGTAGCAACAATGGCTCCAACCGGAACCGGCGGTGCTGGTGGATCAAATACCACACAAGGAAACTGAACGACCTGTATTTGTCGTTGAGGCGGCACATGCACACTCACTACATGTAGGTCGAAAACATCATCGAACTCATGTGGTTTAGCATCTATATCCTCAGTTGTACCAGGTAGCCTCACCATTAGATGCTCACCATCATTAGGATTCAAATCATCTATAACATGCCAACATGTTATCACCAAAAAACTGTTCTCTTGCGGCTTTTTGTGAATGATAAAACCGCTCCCAATAAACCTTTTCACTAATACCGGTCCCGTTGGGGTCATGTTGGTACGCTGTCCTAGTATTTGGACCACAGACCTTTGGTAAATCGGGTGTATGGTAGTAGCAGCAAGACTAGGCCACGGGTCCATATTGGCGACACTGAAGATAAATTCAATCAGAAAGATCAAAATTATTTCAAAAGGTTATACCATAAGAGTGACATTGAAAACAAATAAAAGCATAGAGGTTAAGTATCGGGAGAGGACCAAGAAAAATAGATTTCCTTTTAATAAGGTACTCCGATCCCAGAATAATTAATTTAGAACAATCATTTTGAATGTCTAGATTACAAAACTTACCATTAAACGTGTATTAATTACTTGGCACATGTAGTTAGGAAAGTTAATACCAAATATAGGCAGTGATGTATTTTAAATGAACCCTTTGTTAATGAAATAGAAGAATTTACACGTTGCTATTAAAAAAATGTTGCCTAGCCATCGAAAATGTAACGACCTGTCATTTACATGAGAAACATAATATCAGATAATGAATCCAAACAGGGCCTAAAATGATATAGTCCCTCCGTTTTGAACTGCATATTATCATTTTTTTTCCTCAAACTTTGACCAACAATATTTAGTTCAACTAATTAGTTAAGTAAAGTGAAATAAGCACTAGATTTATCATAAAAAAATCAAAAGTACTTTAAACATGTCTTCTATGTTCATCTATTTTTTTTTATAGATATATGTAAAAAAATAGTCAAACAAATGAAAAAAAAATCAATTGCCACATGTATTTCAAAACGGAAGGAGTATTATAATGGAAATATGTTACAGTAGTCTAACTGGCTTCTTAATTCTTAGGATGTAAAATCAAATAAATCTAAGCCCTTGGATTTTATAAGAAATAAAATAACTGCAGATGAAAAAACACCATGCACTGGCGCCGTCTAACAAAAGCCGTCATGCCTGTGACACATATGGGAGTACAAAGCCGCCATGGACATAGGTTCTGTTTGGTAGAGCATTAGCTTCTACGAAGCGAAAGGGCTTTGGTTTTAGCTTCTCTATTAAAATAGATTTTCTGGATGAGCTGAAGACTATTGAAAAAACATTTGACAAAGCAGCTTATATTATCCGGTATTCTTGGAATGGTTGAAAGAAACCAGGAGATGTCATTTTTTTTTTGCTTATGGGTCCTAGTACAAAATGAGGAGGGACATTTGGGTGGATTACGCTATACAAAATGAGCTGGGCTTGCGCTAGTTTTGCATGGCCAAAAAAACCGACCTGGTCCGAAACATTATAATCAATCAACTTTTTTTTTTATACTGAAAACTAGTGGGTAGCCCGCCTGACTTAGGCCCAATATTGTCGACCTAACAGAGTTACTAGGCGGGCTTGGCCACTGATTTGAGGCCCAAAAAGTCGGGCTTTTTGTTGGCCTGTGACGAGCCGTCTTGACCCACAAAATGCTCATGTGTAAACTAAACAAAAGTGGGCTGAGATAAGTTTGAATCATCCAGTGTTGTCCTCGAAAATCAAATTACCAACATAATGAAGTGACCTGCGGATCAAAATAATCTTTATGATGCAAAGTTTGCCAATTATGTTAGCATGACATTTGTAATATGGTCATTTTCTCATGTGTCGAGACATTAGTATTGTACTTGCTCTTCTGATGGTAACAACATGGTGGATTGATTTTGCTTTGCATTCATGTCAGCATTATTAATTCTGAATTTTGATATCTCTGGATGAGAATTCTTAGTTCATGGTCAGTAAAACTTGGATTTTACGTTGTACTAACAGAGACTTTTCTTTGAATCAAGCTTTAATTTGTCCGCGTGCCATCAAACAGTGGAAGTCCCAATCTCGCCACAGAATACCTTGTGGGGTCCCCGTGGATGCCATTTCGCCGACAACTATTGAACTATTGGCTTGAGCACATCTACTGGTACCAGCAGGCGGAAGGTAAGCTTAGTGTAGGTTCAATGGAGTTCTCTATGGGGTCACAATCAATGGTTTGATTACAGCTGAGGATCATACCTAATTAAACTGCACTCAGGTAAGATGTGGATGGCTTACTCGTGTTTCTTTGCTGTAACTACAATATAGTTCATGTGCAAACACGGTGATTATTTCTTCAAGGCACAATAGTCATTGAGTAAATTTGAATGTCATTAGGGAACCAATAAGAGATATAGGTATAGCAGTTGTGTGCTATAAGAATTTGACACATCCGTGCCTCAAGCAATGTGTAGTACATATGATTGTTATTAATTACTTTTGTGAAATAATAATGACACGTGCCAATTTATTTTTATTTTCAGAAAACGTGGTTTCCATACTTTCCTGTAGCATTGATGTAAAACTTCTTTTTTTTAGAACATCATTGATGAAAAACTATGAGCTCAAGATAGAAGAGAATGTTTGTTGACCAGCTCGGCTGGGGTGGGCAAGAAGTCCGACAAAAAAACGCCCCATCCAGTAGCCTTGGCGGCTTGCTTGGCCCAGCCCGCAGCATCACAAGCAAACCACAACCCTAATTCTATCCAGCCTTAGGTGCCACCGCTAGGAAAACCACCTTCCATCCACCACATATATACCGGTCAACTTTTGACTCGGTGCCTAATGCTAGGTCTAAAGATTACCAAACGGTACTAATAATGCCTATAGATTAGGACCAGTTAGTGTTATTAGTAGTGGTTTGTAACACCAACTGTATTAATGTATAGGTATTAACACTGGTTACCGATACTAAAGGGTCTTTCACGGGTGAATTCAAAAGAAAAGCATCTCCTATATCTAAGTTAGATCCGCTGTGTAGGTGAGATAACTACGTGCGAGGTTATAGGTCTCGGGTTCGAATCGTCGCACGACAGTAGCACATAGTTCGTGTGACTTGTGACTTGCGATTTGCGCACATGTGTGGGCCTTCCTTCAATTTAGATTATTTTTTCAAGTTTTTTTGGATGGCTATTTTTTTTATAATGACACCAACAAGTACTAAAGGCTCCGGTATTGAAACACGAGACTTTCTCGACTGTTGCATAACCGGTACTAAATAGATTTCCCAACCGGTATTGAAGCCCTCTTCTCTAGTAGTGGCCCCCACATGGTGACGCCGTCACTAGAGATGGTAGTCGGGCGAGTTTGGAACAAGACCCGCGGAGGTCAGGGGCAGGTCTCGGGTCATGGGCGGGGACAGGTTTTATTATTCCCTGCAGGTGCGCACGGCCCCCCGAAATTAGGGTCCATATAACTGATTTCAGCCACAATCCACATATACATGAAGATGAAGCCCATCACGTCCAGCTCACTACCCCACTCCCTCCTATCCTAAAAAAGAATACTACTGCTCCCTCCATACTAAAAAAATATAATGAAGTCATTTGGGACAACGACACGTCTTCGAAACCTAACTTTGACTTCTTATTTTTATAAAAATATTTTATCGAAAAGTGATATATGTATATTTTTATAAAAGTATTTTCAAGACAAATCTATTCATATGATTTTCACATTTCCAAACTCAACAACTTAAAACTTATTTATGATTTATATTTCCAATGTTTGACCCAACCCTTATGCAAAACAACTTTATTTTTAAGTATAGAGGGAGTACACTTATCCCAACCGCGGTCGTCCTTCATGCACCATCGGTTCTCCACATCGCGCAAACGGTCGCAGATCTATTCATGCATCACATCGCGCACGTACGGGTCGCACGCAGAGGCCCCGGCGACGCGGCGAGCGGCAGGCCGCTGGGGCTGTGGCCCTGCATGCATGCGGACGAGGGGCCGAGCCGTTGTTGAGCACGGCAGTGGCGGCTCGGCCTCACGGAAAAGACTGACTGGCCAGGGAAGAAAAAATGTGATTTTTTTTTTAAAAAATTGAGCACCAGTTATACTTTTCTTTTCTTGGATGGATCTGCTCCTGCTGCTTGCATTCCACTTTGAATTTACAATCCTTCTATCTTTGGCGGCATAACTTTCATCAAAAGGGAGCAAGAAGAGAGAACACAAAGCTAGCAGCCTACCGGACTTGGTCCAACCACAAAACAGGAGCGGATCGAGAGTAGAGTAGATCAGACAATATCTACCTAGGCCCCCCAACTCACACACACACTGAAGGGAGGGAAAGAGGAGATGGGTACCTTCGCCACGGGTCGTCGGTGACGGAGAAGGCGCTCTGCTGGTGAAAGGGGAGCAAGCAGGGCGACGGAGAAGGAGCTGCTGCTGGTGAAAGGGGAGCAATGGTGAGCAGTAAAGGAGGGCCTTGCTCATTGGATTGGAGCTGGGGTCCGGTGGGGAGATGGTGAGGAGTACAAGAGCAGTAATGGAGGACAGTAATGGAGGACTGCTGAGCACTACGCACGCTCCGTCCTTTTTTTCCACTTTGGGGAAGAAGGAACCTGACATTTTTTCCCCTATTTGGGGCCTCGTTTTGCTGCTCAGTGTGCTTTGTATTTATTTAATCTGTTTCTCATGCAGGTATCACAATGCCAACATTAACGATTGCTATACAAACAGATCATGCTGTGCTCATATGGTGATCTTCAGTTGTTTTTAACTCGTGCGTTCTGTTAACTAGATTATTGCTGTAACTGTGGAAGAAGAGGGGGAACATCGAGAAATTTAAGGGTGATTACAACTTACAAGCCTCCATCTTCCGCTGCATTTGCACCTTCAGCTGAATCGAGGTTCCAATCTGAGCCCGTACGTGGAGCCTTAGGAGGAGAAAGAGGCGTCCAAGGCTCCTGAGCCGAATGCGCGCTACAAAAGCTGAAGAAATTTATGATTCAAGGGATCGCACTCCGGTCAAATTGCCAAAAAAAAATAGCACATGACAACAATGTATTCATCTTCTCCCTCTGTTTTAAATTATAGGTTGTTTTGACTTTTGTAGATTCCTTATTACTTTTATTATGCACGTAAGGGACAGAGGGAGTGGTTTTTAAGATCTACTACATTTATTTTTATGGGTAAAGTCCAATTTACACCCTCCAATTTTCACCAAAGTCCGGATTTTAACCTCGAACTTCAAAACCGGATAACTTTGGCCCTCCAACTCTCGAAACCGTTCAACCTTCCGGGCGGTTTTACGGGTGAACAGTAACTTTTGATATTTTCTAGAAGCGCTGAAATTTTATATTATTTTTTCGAGCATCTTAACGTCCTCAAATAAAAAAACTCAAAACTACAAAGTTGTAGATCTCGTCGAGGTCTATAATTTACATATAAAAATTATCTTTATCTGACATCGTATTGAAGGGTTTTCTATTTTTTGAAATTCAAGTCTCATCACGCGACAAAATATGGTGCTGAAATTTTATATTATTTTTTAGAGCATCTTAGCGTCCTCAAATGAAAAAACTTAAAACTAAAAAGTTGTAGATCTCGTCGAGGTCTATAATTTATATATAAAAATTATCTTCATCCGACATCGTATTGAAGGGTTTTCTATTTTTTCAAATTTGAGTCTCATCACGCGACAAATGCAGTCAATGCCTCATGATCTGTATATTTTTCCAGGTCCTAAAAGCATGTCGTTCTGGACATGATCTCACATACCAAAGAGTGTTTAAGTAGAGTGCATATTCCCTGTTTACCCAAAATAAATACGGTCTTGCGGCATTGTAGTTCAAAGCTTCATTCGCTCCCTAGTGGTAAAGGCCACCACCCCACCCTCCGCACGCACAGGGCCGGCTCTAAGGCAGGGGCAGGCAGTGCTTCCGCCGGGGGGCCCAAGACCATATAGGTAATTAGTACATATATAATTTTTTATTTGGCATAATAAGCATTTGAAGGCCCATCACAAACCAACCCAAGCCGTAGGTTACTCTTCCTGCTTCCAGTCCTATTCTACATAACCTGATCCATCGAGGCGTCGAGCGGAGCCCCAGGCGACGTTTCATTTGATCGTATCCTGCCGCCGCGACCCTGCCCATCGCCATCGACACGCTATCCTGTCTGAGGAGAGGAGACGCCGACGCCGACGCCCATCCGATTCGCTCCTCAGACCTCACCCGGCGACCGGCAAGCGGCAACAGGCAAGGACGCCGATCCGATTTGCTCCTCAGTCCTCACAGTAAGCAACACCAACACACCGATAGATTAGTATTTTCCAATTTAATTATTTGCCTAAGGTTATAAATTTCTAATTCAACTAGGTAGCGTGCCCGTGCGTTGCTACGGGATAGCTAACATTTTATACTAAAAACATACGGATCGCACGATAAGATAACAATACTGTAAAAATTAAATATCAACGTTAAAGTTGCAGTTAATCCAAAAAGCAAAGTTTGTGAAATTAACAGTCACGGAGAGTGCGGCGTCACAGGCATACAAACTCTACTTTATAGACATTTTCGTGATGCGCCTAAGATAATGTTTTATATCGGCAGGAAGAAATCTTCGATATCCATTTCTTTCGTGCGCCAATAAATCCACGAATAAGTTTCGCCGCATCTCCGTACCATCCTGTAGATAGGTTCGGAGTATATATGTAAATCACACCACGACAATATAAGTATGGATGTGTTATATTGTTACCAAAAAAACAATATTCTACGTGTGATGTTTGCAACATCACCATTACAAAGTGCTATTTTGTGTGTGATGTTTGCAACATTGCCATTACAAGTGATATTTCGAACATGATGTTTGCAACATCGTTATTGCAAGTATTATCCCGTGCGCTACTACAGGTATATATTGTTTTCAACGGATCATGTTTGCTCCTGCCGCCAAACTAATGAGTCATTTGTGACTGTACCCATTGTTATAGACATGGAGAAAAAGCCAAGCTGAAGGGGATGCACGTTAATATCAGGCCATATAAAAGTTACCGAATGACATGTTGACAGTATAAACTTCTCTGAGTATTGGTCTCAATGAAAAGATTGTTTATATGAATAGTCGGGTTATTAAACAATCACTCAAAAACTGGATAACATAATAGGATTGTAAAGGAACATTGTCATTATAGGTACTGTACTAAAATTTCATTGAACTGGACCTAACTGATGAACCTGTGGATTCAGAAAAAATATAAATAGTATAGGGAGTGGAACTAATTGATGGGAAAGGGTTTCCTAGCTATGAAATACATGTGCATGATAGATGCCTTAAAACAATGGATGTCAACTCAAAAATCAGCAAAATAATAACAACCTAAAATAACACAAGTATATCTGATCTCGTGATGAACAACCTATACACTGGTTTCGCAAAAGAAAAAAAAACAATGCGGTGTCAACCTTGGATTTATATTAAGGTACAATTTTATACAAACTGGATCTAAATCATATGAACTCCCATCTTATTCACTCATCAAAAGGCCCCTAAAGATCATTAGTTGTGCCTGCAAAACGGCCACATCTTTGCAGGCCTTCTAGAATCAAAGTAAGCACAGGGTTCTTTCTAGAAGTTATGGGTAGTCAAATTGAGTGCATACTGTTTTGGCATCTCCAAGTTTCCCTTCCCTTTTTGTTCGGGCTTTCACATCTTTGTCGACTTCCTCTTCATCTCACTATGGTGCCAAGGTCAAGCTTGTCATTCAGAGCAGCGATGAACTCATCCCAAGTGTGGATCGCTTGGAGGCAGACATCTATCATTTCTCTGGCTGTCCAAAACAGATAGTTAATCCCATCTAGTAACACTCCAACCTCTTCAGCCAAATTGGTCACACGAGATCATATTTGCACCACTGTCTTGGCAGACAAAACCCATTTACATGCTTTTATAAGATGTAAATAAGAAAGCTTTAGCACCCAGCACTTCGTGAGGCAATTGAAGTACAAACCAAACTGTCACTTATCTGGTGACTACCTTTGCGTATTCAAACATAAATAGAACACTACTGCTGTAGTAAATGAAGGCCAACCAAATTGAAGTTGTTGCTAACCGGCAGGTGGCAATGCAGTACAAAGGGGCTCCAGATAGCGGACACAGATATACCCTGCCCTCAATATAAATTCAATCCACATAGGTCTTAATTTTTAAAGGTAGACATGGGTTCAAGTTGAAATAAATCAGAACTCCCGGATGATTTACTCATCCTGCTATAGCCTACAGGCTTGATTAATCCTGTAATAATACAATAGAAATTGCAAATAAATAATTGTAGAACAAGGAAGATTATTAGATTGTAGATTTGTAGTAGCAAATCTTCTTGTACCTACTGTGGCGCTGCTCTAGTGTAAGGATTCTTGGGTGCGTTGGTCCGGCACTTCGGCTGTTGTGCCGGAGGTTATGGTTGGCACTCGACGGCAGGAGGGTGCAGGAGGAGACACGATGGCGGAAACGAGACTACAGGAGGATGGCCTGCACTGGTCCAATGGGAGCCAAGCAGGCGAGGCGGGTCGCTGGTAGGCGCATCCGCCGGTGGCGCGATGAATCCTGCTCCCCTTCACCGCCGATCCCACGAGCGGCGCTGCGGCGGGATCCAGGACTGCCACCCTGCTCAAGGTGCGGCGGGCGATGCAGCGTGGCGCTGGGTGGGGATTATTTTAGACTGTCTTTCTAGCCTAATGCTTTAACTCTAGGATCCAACAAACTTCACAGACAGCATGCCATGTTTTACTTTTCTAATATCATAGAAATGGAGCAAGATCATCTAACAAAATTCCAATGTATTGTCTAAAATCAGGAGTGGTGAAAGGACCATCAGATTATCACAATAATCATGTAACTTTACATTATCACAATTGAAAACTGAGATCTGTACCTCCGAGAATGTTGCTGTTCACCTTCATGTACTTCTCCTAGTCCAGTGAGGCCTCCTTCTCCAATTCAGGTTAATAGATGGTGGGAATTTATGCAGTTCCTCCCAATTCATGTATTCTGATAGGAATTTATGTAGATCCTCCCATAACAGTGACAAAAGTATCCGACATTGTGTGAGAAAAGGTAAATTCAAGCACTAAACACTAAACTGAGCTATGAACTCTAATGAGCAATACTTACTCATGCCGATTCAGGGGAGAGTGAGGTATCAGGCTTCCATAACTGGATTCAGGCAAGTTCTCGTATTGTCACAAACTCAAACTCACAACCTGTGATTGTACTGCCCATAGCACAAATCGACCTGAACAAATTCGAGCTCACAGCCTGTGATGGTACTGTCCATAGCACATAGCACTAATCAAGAACAACTTACAAGCAAGAAAATAGCAAAATACCTTAGACATACTTATGAATGTACCATTGCACCCTTGTCCCTGTTTTTTTTGAATCTGTGAACCTGTTAATTTCAGCGAAGCTACAACATCTTATTGAGCAATGCAATAGCATAGGGAACCATTCAGAAGGCATAGGAAAGCTTGCACCTGTTATTAGCACCATATTGTCTTTTAGTACCATAGGCCTTATGGAAGCTTATAAATAATCACATCCAAATGTGATGGAAGCAATAAAATAGAGCAAATTTACACTACTAACTACAAAGGAATCACCAGTTATATAGGAGTCGACCTCAGGGCATCAAAGAACTAACCAAGTTGACTTTCGGGAAAGATTGGTATGCACCATTAGTTGAGGCAAACATGTTAAGAAGGGCAAGCAAATATGACACAGTGCCCAGGCTGAAGAAGCAAAGTTAAACGCTGGAATCTGTAGCCGCAAATTGGTAAAATATGATGGCAGTTATGAGGTATCATAAAAGTAGTTTAGAAATATGAGAAACACCATGACAATTTAAGGCACCTGAAGGTAAGGCGCATAGTTTGAACAACATTTAGGATCGACTAAACACAAAGAGCTAAAATCGCATGGCTCAATTCAGTCTTATTTGTGGTATAGGTGTGTAAGGCAAAGGAAATCAAGAGTAACATGCATAGACACCTATCATCTTTGGATGCAAATCATGTGTGAAACGTAATCATGTAGACTATTTCATTTGGTAAAAAAAACAGCGCCGTTACTTTAGTGCTACTACCACAGAGATAAAATGAGGCAGTAAACCAAAATTTTTGGCATACCGAATTCCATAGATTGTAAGTATGGCCTCACATTGGATGGTCACCTCATTATATGTCTAGCAATGCAGAGGACCCCTGCAAGGATGCATTGGGTCTAGTACAATGGTCGTAGCCCCCAAATAGGACATGACAAATCAATCCCAGAGCCAGACTGACACTAACATATGACAATCAAATTTGTGGTGGCAGATTATGAGGAGGCTCTAAAATACACTAATCCAATTTATTAACATATGACAATCAAATCTGTGGTGGCAGACTATGAGGCGGATCTAGAATACGCTAATCCAATTTATGGAGATGGATTAGGAGAAGGAGAAAAGGGAAAAATTGGTACTACATCTCACATGGGGCTTTGCCTGGCCAACGCCTGGATGAGGCTGCACTTTGAGTAGTATTCATCTACTGCTGCTCCCACTACAAGCTTGGCTATGCTGTAGTGGGTGATAAGCTCGTGAAGCCCTTTGGCAACATCGTCCTTGTCAATTACTACTTTCTCACAGCAACCTGTAATATAACAATGACAATAAAAACAGTGGAATTTCATTAAAATAATATTGAAACTTTTAATACTATTCGCTACCATCATATATAAAATTTACAAATTTGTGATCCATATATAGGACTATGGTTAAAACAGAATTGAATTGAAGATAATACATGGACCTGCCATTGAGAGTGGACTATGGGTCTGCATTTTCGTGCAATAAATCAAATATTTTAAGGAAATGAATGAACATAAGAAAATGAGAGAAATTGTATAGATAATATTCTGTATTGAAAGAGCTGAGAATTCATACTGCATGAAACAACTAATAATATAATAATCTAATATGGACATAATATATTACACGGGACATCTCATTGTCACATGTACACATGGCAAGAACATATTCTTTAGCGAGGGCATATATCAATTGACAAGGTTAAATAAAAGTTCATAAAGAGGACGACGCGCATGGTAAAGGCATATTCTGTAAGCAAACAACTGAGGAACCTATAATTGCAATTGTTACTTATGCATCTTCCTTAATATGTAGTCTGGACAGCTTCTAGAATTTGCAGAGAAGACCTTTAATAGCCTGTTGAATATCGTCTTTTACCTATATTTTTGTAATCAAGTTGCAGATATAGAAATTCAGTGACCATTTAGAAGCTCTCAACCTGCACAAACTTTTGATAGCCAATAGTAGGTCCTGAAATCATCCAAATAGCGCGATATGTTGTGCCAGCTTCTAGAAAATCCTTGTGATTTTGAGGCAGGAAGGAGGAGTATTTCATTTGCATGGCATAGTCTTCCTGCGCCAAGTACTCCTCCATATCTATTTTACAATCCAGGATGTAAGTTAGATATCATATGCAAGGTTGAACTCTGCCGATATCTTTTACAGTCCTAACTAAATTGGAATGAACTCTACATGGAAATTGCAGGATAACATTGTAAATGTATATAGCACTCAAAAGCTTGTATTCTAGAGGTGGTATAATTTAGAGTACACGTAGATACATGCCTATATTGCACTCCAGTTATTAATATAAGAAGTATGTCACTAAAAGAAATAGATTGTAACTCCATAATTATGGGAAATGGCCCAGAAACTAAGCATACCTTTTTTTCTTTCAAAAAGCTGACAACCATCTATATCAGAACAAATGCAACTATTTTATAACCATGCCCATCGAAACCTACACATTGAAGGGAAAAAAATGTGAGGCAAAACTTTGTGGCTCATTGCTATGGCAACTGCAGCGCAACCAAGCTAACACTGTGAAGGTGGAAAACGCATGTGATAGAATGATAACTGAAAGGAACTTGCATATCCATGATTAATTAAAGACAAATATATTTCATCCCTGGATGCGAAGATGAGTTTTGCCAAGTGCATTAATTAAATAAGTAACTCAAGCGGTAAAGGACATAAAGGGGATTTAGCGCTACCCACTCATAGATCTACTGATATGCTGAACAATATGGAGATGGGGATGGGGATTAGTGGGGAAATAATGTGTACTGCCATGAAAACGAAGAGCAACTCTACAAATCAAAGTTACACAGGTGTTCCCAATGCAGGGAAACAAATAGATATATTGATATGTGCAGTAGTAAGTAATAGATGGATAGATGGGAATGGAGATTAAGAGTAAGCACTTGGCTTTCCTTGTACAAATGGAATGAATCCGTCAACCTACAGCACAGATCAGAAGAGAAACACAGAGGAAACCGCAATAGGAGCAACACACAGGAGAGGGATAGTCTTGCTTCACCTGGGAGACGGCAAGAAGAGAATGGAGCAGAGGGGGTGCCACTGTGTACGCGACTCGGGGAACCGCTGGGGGCAGAAGCGCAGGCCGGCGCGGGAAGCTTGAGCGGCCGGGTACGACGGTGAGGCGACGGCGCAGCGAGGCCCCAGCGACTCAGCGACCGAATGCGCGCGCCTGGCCACGCCGCTCGATTCACCGGATCCGAGCTCCGGTGCGACAGGGAACGCGGCTCCGGTGTGGAGACAGGGGAGCGGCGAAGAAGGTGCTCACCATCACCTGCTCCCGCCCATGGTGACTCCTCACCTGAACCCTCGGCCTCCACCTGGGTTAGGATGCCTCCTCGCCGGATCCACCGAGGGCGAGCGCCTCCACTCTATCCGGTCCGCCTCATCGCCGGATCAGCCGAGGGCGAAGGTCGACGGTCTGCTCACCGGCCGGGCTGCCTCATCTGGATCCATCCTCGGCGTGGGAGGGGAGGCGGCAGGGGGGACGACGTCTGGAACCGTCGATGCCCTGGCTGACTGGGTCATCGGGGGCTTGGCGAGGGAGGCCGCGGCGAGGCTGTCGGGCGACGGCGACGGCGGAGGAGCGAGGCCGGCGGGCGATGGCGGCGCGATGGGATCGCAGGGGTGCGATTGGATCGGTGGGGAGGAGATATCGCGGCTGTAAAGGAATGTTTTGGAGCGGAGATTTGGAGTCGCGGGGAGGAGGTCCCACCTGCCGGCGCTGTGCGTTTGAACTGCGGTATCACACGGATGGGAGGGAAGAGCGACCCAAAAAAAAGTCGCACAAAAAAATTATCTTACTTTTGTTCTTTTTAGTTGTAGGAGATGTATTTATTTGAATATGATAGATGTTGCCTAAGAAGCATTTGTCGGGTGCTCAGAAAAGAAAAAAAAAGAAAACAAGAGCATCAGGATATTTTGGACGACATTAATCTTGATACTATTCTTGAAGATTTTGCATCAAGAAATGACCGAAGATGGTTTTTTACAAGGCACTAAAGCATTATATTTTTATTTGAAGTAATCATAATGGTTACTGTTTTTAGTATTTTTTTTGTTACACTATTGTTATGTTTTATGAGCTATACATATATTGCAAAGTAATTTTTATTATTCATACTATATACTGCTATTTTGATATTAAAACTTAGTTCAACGCGCTCTTATTTTCCTGCTTGCCCAAGGGCCCTTAAAATCATAGAGCCGGCCCTGCTTGTGGCTCTTGAAGTATCCGAACGCAGTTCAAGTCCTAGTGTTGGAGGGACGCCCTTGACGCGCCACCCCATCATAGCTAGCCTCGGCCAGGGCTGGGCCCTCGTCTACCCCCCTTTCCCACGTCTAGAGAAGCCGCAGGGAACCCTCGACCGCCGAGGCATCCTCGGCGCGCTCCGGCTCTGGAATACCTTCGACAAGATGGGTCATGCCTATCCTCACTAGCACCCCTGGAGAGGTGTGCCTCGATCCTCTACCTTTACATGTCTAAGGGGGTGCTCTGCGGCGTCAGCGGGCCTAGAGAACCCTTGCAACTGTCTTGGAAGCGCCGTCTCTGGCTAACGGAGGATGATGCTCTCCCCAAGTGGAGCTTCGACGGCGTTAGCAGGGTAGTTGGGAACACGGCGGTCAAATGTCTGCAATGCCCTTATGCACTTGAAAAAAAAGCCCCCATTTTGTCATGGGGCAAATCTAATTTCCCCATGTCCCCGGGTATGGCCTATAAATACTCGGTAGGCACTACAATGATGGATGATGAATTAATAATCATTTACTCCTTAATTTATTTCCTAATTTACTGCTTTCATACATTACACCTTCGCTTGGCTTAACTTGCATGCGTACGTTCCTGTGGGCAACGCAGAGCGAAACCCCCACACCAGGCAATCTACTCTTTTTATTATTATTATTGCAAGAGTAGCCATTTTTACGTCATGGTTGGGTGCATGCATCACGACCGTGCCTTTGTGAAAAATTCCACTCGCGTTGCTCTAGCTAGGAGCTGAACGGCACGTGAGGCTCGCGCGAGCTCCAATATATAGGAGGCGCGTGGAGGGAGAACGGGGCAAGCAGGCTATTATTGTGTGCATGCATACAGGGGTGTTTTTGTCCAGTATTGACACAAAATAGCAAAACGATATTTTTAGGACCTGGCTCAGCAGGGGCGGAGCTACGTTAGCACTTGTGCCGCTAATTATCCACCGCTTTTGCACCCCCTAGATCCCAAGGTCACGCACCCAGAGACCCAACTGACCAGCCCAGGCAGCAGCATGCAGACCACCGCACCAGGGAAAGGGATCGAATCGGCGTTGGCTATTCGCTCGCACGCGCGATGCCCGTCCGCCCGTACGCTTTGACCTTCTGCCTACTCTTGTCTTGTCCCTGCGTCCTCCCTCACCTTGTTCCGGACAAGGCCGGCTTACATGATTTGTTCTCCGGCCGGCGGACTACAGGTCTGCAGCCACCATCCATATTCTTGTTCCTCGATCCCTTCGTTGATCATAAAGGAATGTATAAGAAAAATCAACGATTAACTCAATTATTCCAATTTCCTTCAGCAAGCAAGGCGTGGAGCACTCTTTAGATTTTAATTATGTGATTCTCAATTACATGTCCAGCTATTAGGGTTTGGGGACTCACTTAGGTTTTAGATTAGGTCCCTTTTGTATTTATGATAGCATTGATTCACCTGCAAATGAGACACTAAGCAGCTTGGGATTTATTAATCTAGTAATCTTGCCAAAGTAGGATCAAGTTGAACCAAGAGTCACATAGCCTAGAAAAACTTTGAATTACCATACATTATAGAACTCCCAAAGTTGGTGCTATATTTAGAGTTATTCGAATCTTCCTTGTTTTTAAATAAATACTAAGTGCAATTACGAGAAATAAAGCAATAGAAACATAAATAAACCAATTGTAAATACATGTATTATATATATATATATATATATATATATAATAGATAAGTAGAGAACATTTGTAGGAAAAAAATGGTATTAGTTTTATATTTTTTTTTCTATTTTAAAAATAAATTATTTATTAATCTTTAGATAGTAAATCAGTTTTTTATTATTTTTATAAGATAGAAAACCACCTTTAAAACTAGAAAACCAACACGAGGACCAAATTTGTCTGATTTTGTTAACTGGAGGGTGTTTGTTACCTGGTTTCATAGTTTAAGATCGAAATCAAACTACCGTACACGTTTGAGGATTGAAAAAAAACTTTATCTCAACTTATCAAGGGGTGATACTTAGGTGTGAATTTTGAAACCACACTTCTTGGCCATTACACTTTGTGAAGTGGTTGGTATATATAGTCCAGAAATAGACCTATGGTGCACTATTTAATTTACAAGTTTAGAGATGTGTGGCGCACCACTAAATAAGTTTAGAGACCTAAGATGCGTTTTCAAAATTTGTGGACATAAATGGCATCCTTTGATAAGTTTCAATGGCCGCTGATGCATTTACACTGGTACTAGCATATTAAGGCAAAGCTGTGCTTAATAAATTCCGATCTAGCTCCGCCCCTCACCTGGAGACTGGAGTACTCCTTTTGTCGCGCATGTCATGTATGTCGGACAGATTGGGCATCCGACGGGTGTCGTGGAGTGGAGAAAGTCTGCATCTCCTCCTCCGCCCAATCCGGGTTTCGGAGAGCCAGAGACATAATATATACAAGTATACTCATACCGCGTACTGTATGGGTCTGACGAGCACTATGTAGAAAATCATTTTTAGCGACGGTTTGATTTTTTTAGGGGCGGCTGGTGATGGAGCCGCCCCTACAGTGGCGTGCTCGGGTGTCTAGACACCAGCCGCCCCTACAAATGGAACAGCAGGAGCGACTGGTGTTACGAGCCGCCCCTACAAATAGGGTCTGATTTGTAGGGGCGGCTCAATCACCAGCCGCCCCTGGAAATTCTATTTGTAGGGGCGGCTGGTGATTGAGCCGCTCCTAAAAATGGCTCCGTATTTATAGCTCCGATTTGTAGGGGCGGCTCAATCACCAGCCGCCCCTACAAATGCTCCCCATATAAAACAGAAGCAGCACCTTCTTCTTTCTCGAGTCACTCACTCCAACCCGTGAAAGAAAGGTGGGAATGCCTTGGGCACCTCCCAAAAATTGCTCTACTAAGGGGGAAGATTTTGGTCTCAAATCCTTTGGTGGAGAGGTTGTAGAAGGTAAGAAAATACTATTCCACACTTTTTTTTAAAGTTTTAATGGTTGGTTAGTGAGTAATTAGAGTTTTGTTTTTCTCTCTCTTCTATGGTGCTTGAGCTATTTATGAGCAAATTAGACCCAACTTTTAAATGTACTAGGGTAAATTAGGGAGGGAAACAAGATCATACCCTTATTTGTTCCATGTTTCTTGATTTTAGTGAACCATTAGTTAGTTTTGTGGATGTTTCATGTGCATGTGATCTAGATCTAGGGTTTAATTTTTTTATTAATTTCGTTTCTGTAAATTTATGTTTGATAAAATTAGACTAGGGTTTGTATGAAAGATATTAGGTAAAGTATAATTATTGCTAATTGTTGTCTTTGAAATTGTTTATTGTAATCAATAAATATGTATTTTAATTATTTATGGATAAATGGGCCATTAATTAATTTTCGTCTACCATGGTGTGTTTGTATGCTTCATGTAATTATATTAGATTTATATTCATATATATCTGAGGTATATACAATTATTCTCAAATAATTATTATTTTGATTCATTTTTATATATATCTGAATAAGTAGTCCTTTAATGTTTGTTTTGTTGTTGTTGTAAAAGATGGAGTACAGAAACTCTTGGATGTATGGTTCGTTAAGGTTCAAGGCAGGTTTCCGTGAAGATGTGGATAAATTTATTGAAGCCGCAACGAAGCATGCAACGACATTGAAAGAGAATAAGGATACAATTATTTGCCCCTGTAAAGATTGCAAGAACCGTATGGCATGGACAGATGTGACTATCATCAGATCACATTTGATTATGCGAGGATTTGTTGATGACTACACAGTATAGATTCATCATGGTGAAACAGTTATTGTTAAGGACGAGGATGAGGAGGAATACGACGACGAAATCATAGAATGCATGTCCCAATATTCAGCAGAGCTTGATGCACAAATGGATTTCGAGTTTGGCAATGAATAAGGTGGTGATGCTGGTGGTTGGGATGGTAACGACGAAGGTGGTGCCAATAATGATGGTGGAGCACGTGTCGGAGTTGAAGATGATTTAGATAACATGATTCGAACCCTTGGACCAGAGATTTTACTAAATAGCCCGAAAGGTCTAGAAAATTTGGAAAGAGTGACTAAAGCATCGAAGGAGACTGTGTATGGTGTTGAAAAGGGTTGTCTGACACATTAGACATTGCTACGTTTCGTGCTTGAGCTGCTCATCCTGAAGGCTAAGTACGGCTGGTCAGACTGTAGTTTCAATGATATATTGCATCTCCTGCCATGGGTGCTGCCACAACCAAACTCAGTTCCTGCCAACACATACCAAGCGAAGAAGGTCATAAGTCCATTGACAATGGGGGTTGAAAAAATACATGCATGCCCCAACCACTGTATACTTTTTCATGGCGAAACGTTCAAGTCATTGGATAAATGTCCCCGGTGTGGGGCCAGCCGGTACAAGAACAATGACCTTTACGGTGGGGACGAACCCTCCATGGGGAAAAAAAGGAATAAGAAGGGTACAAAAAAGGTGGTACAAGAATCTCAGCCCCCAGAGGACACTCCATTAGGCAACGATGCAAAGCAGAGAAGAATTCCTACCCTGGTAATATGGTACCTGCTAGTGACCGACCGCTTGAGACGTATGTTCCTAAACCCTAAAGAAGCCGCACTCATGACATGGTGGAATGATGAGCGCAAGGTGGATGATGATAAGATTGCACACCCGGCTGATTGTAGTCAGTGGCAAAGGTTTGATGAGAAGCACAAAGAATTCAACGATGACCCAAGGAATGTACGGTTTGGCCTGAGCACCGATGGAATGAATCCCTTCAATGAGAGGATGAGCAACCACAGCACATGGCCAGTGATCTTGACCATGTACAACATCCCAACATGGTTGTGTCAGAAGAGAAAGTACCTTCTCCTCACTATTCTTATTTCTGGCCCTAAACAACCAGGCATTGATATAGACGTGTTCCTCGAGCCCTTGATGCAAGAAGTGGAGAGGCTATGGAGGCATGGGGAGCAGATGTACGATGCGTTCCGAAAGGAGGACTTCATATGTAGAGCAATAATATTTGTTACTACCAATGATTACCCCGCGCTGTTTGCTTTGTCTAGACAGATCAAAGGGAAGACGGGATGCTTGGTTTGCTTGGATGGTACTACATGGGTGTACCTAGATGCATCCAAGAAGATAGTTTACCTAAGGAACCGACGCTTCTTAAAGACAAGTCACAAGTACCGCAGCAAATTGTTCTTTAGATTTTATGACAATGCCCCAGAGATTGAACCCCCTCCGGAGAGACATCATAATGGAGAACATGTGTACAGAATGGTGAAAAACATACGCGTCGTCTATGGAAAGAAGAATCCGGATGGGACGAACAGAGATAGAAGCACACCTCCTGTCGAAGGCGTACCTTTCAAGAAACAATCGATCTTCTTTCAGTATTTGCCTTATTGGCCAGACTTGGAGGCCCCCCATGCCATTGATGCTATGCACGTGTAGAAGAATGTCTTTGAGAGTCTCATTGCTACCTTGATGGACACATGCAAGTCAAAGGATGGTCTGAAAGTACGGAAAGACATGGTGCAGCTAAACGTGATGCCACAGCTTCACCCTGTACCTGAGGCTAATGGAAAATACACTCTGCCCACGGCGTGCTTCAACCTAACACCAGACGAGAAGAGAGCTATATGCACTTTCCTGAGGGGGATCAAAGTCCTGACTGGGTTTTCAGCAAATGTGAAGAAGCTAGTGTTGATGAATGACTTGTCAATAACACACTGCAAGGCTCACGATTGCCATGTGATGCCGACAGTGTTTCTACCTATTGCAATCAGGGCTATAAAGCTAGAGTTCTTGAAAATGGCCATCACCCGCATGTGCTACTTCTTTTCGAAGATCTCACAGAAGACGATTAGCAAGGAAGAGCTGAGTGACCTACATGAATTTATGGTGGAGACACAAAACCAACTGGAGATGTGTTTATCTCCTGCTTTTTTTGATATAATGCCACATCTCATGATTCACATGGTTCATCAGATACAGGCGCTTGGCCCTTGCTACTTGCATGAAATGTTGTCCTATGAGCGGTTCATGTCGGTTTTAAGTCGATACGTGCATAATCGAGCATACCTAGAGGGCTCCATGATAGAGGGTTACAGTACTGAAGAAGTCGTCGAGTGCTGTCAAGAGTACCTAAAAGTATAGAAAGAGATTGGTAAACTTGATTCTCGTCACAAGGGTAGGCTAGCTGGGAAGGGCACCAGTGGTAGAAAAGTGTTCATCGACCATGATTACAAAGAGGTGAGTCGGGCGCATTATAGTGTCTTGCAGAGTACACAACTAATGCAACCGTATATTGATGAACACTTGGCTATCATTATGGCGGAGAGAAATGGCCGTTCGGATGATTGGGTCATGAAACAGCACAAGCAACGACTAACTACATGGTTGAAGGACCAAAACATACCGCCTGGAGAAACCATAGACTCTATTACCATCAGTAGGTTAGCGGAGGGGCCATCGAGACAAGTGATATCTTGGAATGCTTATGACATCAATGGGTACACGTACTATACCCACGCAAAGGATAGTAAATATGTGAACCAAAACAGCGGCATTCGAATAGAGGCTCTCGATGGATTAGGGCGAAAGATCCAATACTTTGGCATCATTGAAGAGATATGGGAACTTGACTATGGAAGGGATATAACGGTGGCCCTGTTTCGATGTCGCTGGATCAAACAACACCAACTGAACGAGATCAGATTAAGAGTCCTGGACCTCGAGAATCTAGGCTACCAAGATGACCCTTGGGTGCTCGCTTCACGTGTCGCACAAGTTTTCTATATGTCTGACCCACAAAGTAACCTCCCCCCGAAGAAGAAGACAAAACACGTGGTTGCCTCTGGAAAACAACACATTATTGGAGTTGATGGCGTGGATAATGTTGAAGCTTACAATAACTACGATGAGATGCCGCTATTCACAGACTTTCCTAAGAAGATCAGTGTTGTGGAAAAGAACCTCCCCAAAGACATAATGCCATGGGAATGAAAATATGTCAAAGGGAAAGTCGTTACAGTGGGCTAGCTAGTTGTTGAACGTAGAGTGTTTGTGTAAGTGTGTGTTTGTAAGACTTCATTTATGCATGCCTGTGAGACTATATATTTATATACGTGTGTAAGACTACATATTTTTGTATGTGTATGAGACTACATTTTATGCATGTGTGTGAGACTACCCTTTGCAACATCCAGATGACTCTATTTGAACACCCACTCTATTACTACAAAATTTCATTTGTCAAAGTTTGAGCACTTCAAATTTTCAAATTTAAAAAAATGACAAGTTCATACGAGATTTTCAACCACTAAATGTTTTTTAGCTGAAAAAGTGATGAATACCAAAGTTGTATAACTCATCAAGATCTATAACTTTTATTTTGATCATTTCTTTATCTGATAAAGTGATATTAAACATTGTTCACAAATCAACATGTTTCTCGTATAGTTCATGAAACTATGAGTCATGTGAATTTATAAACAATGTTTACTAATACTTTGTCACATGAAGAAGTGACCAAAATAAAAGTTGTAGATAGTGAGGAGTTCATCAACTTTTATGTTCACGACTTTTATTGTTGAAATCATTTAAGGTTTCAAAATCTTGTTTGAAGTTGCCATTTAGTGAAATTCAAAATTTGAACTGTTCAAATTTGGTCAAATAAAAATATAATCAAAATAAAAGTTGTACATATTGATGAGTTCTACAACTTTGGTATTCATGAGTTTTTCATGTAAAATCATTTACTCTTTCAAAATATTATTTCAAGTTGAAATTATTTGAATTTCAAAATTTGAATCGTTCAAACAAAGTCACATGACAAGATGACCAAAATAAACGTTGTACATGTTGATGAGTTATACAACTTTTATGTTTACAACATTTTCATTTTATTTCATTTAACGTCATAAAATTGTATTCGAAGTTTTAAAATTCAAATTTTTAATTTTTGTTTTTTTGTTTTCTATATTGTTTTGACTACAATTATATATATATATATATTTCTTCATATATAGAATAATACAAAATATTATATTTGTGTATATACACAATTTTTTTATATTACTTTGTGTTTTTATGATATAAAAAATATAGAATTTATAATTTAAAAAAATAGAAAATATTTGTAGGGGCGGTTGGATCAGAAACCGCCCCTAAAAATGCATTTGTAGGGGCGGCTGGATCAGGAACCGCCCCTACAAATGGTACCTAGTATAAATAGGAGGAAGCGTACGGGAGTCATCGTCTGGGCGCTGTCTTCTTCCTCCGACGCCGTCAGGCTGCCTAGGGTTTCCGCCGTCGGTCCCGTGCCCGCCCACACCCGCACCCGGTCCCCGGCGCCCGCCCCCGCGCGCCAACCCCCGGCGTCCCGCGCCCGGCCCCCGGCGCCCTCCCCTACGCGCCGACCCCCGGCGTCCCGTGCCCGGCCCCCGGCGCCTGCCCCCGCGCGCCGACCCCCGGCGTCCCGCGCCTAGCCCCCGATAAGGGCTGTGAATGTGAGTAGCAGCACAAAAGCTATAACCGGGAGTAAAATCTTTGTTAAATTGCTCTTCTTCTGTACTGTACATGGAAATATATCTATCAGAATTTACATCGTCAAGCATCATTTGCAATAGTGTGAGTTTACTTGCAAAGGGCCATGCTTAGTGGTGATCCTTGACTAACTTATATACAAGTAAAAGACCAATTTGTGAACACTCAAAGCAGTTACCCTTGCACATTGTTGATGGGTTTCTTTATAGGAACAATTATGTATAATTTGCCACTGCAAAGTGTTCTAGTCCAGTGTCGGCGCAAAAGTTCAAGTCACTTTATTCATGCTCTTATGAAGTTTAGCGCTGCAAAATTAAAAGTAAATCTAGCAGTTTCTAACCCTTTTCTTTTACTATTTGATGCCATCAAGGCATCAACACCAGCATAAAGTACGAGAGATGGTATTTTGATACAGTTTATTTGATGTCTGTTTGCCTTAAATAGAATGTATGGTCTATTTGAGTCCTTATCTTGCCGGTGTAGTCAAGCCAGACACGTATGTAGGGTGATCCTTCAGAGGCTATGTATGTATAATAGAGGTCATTCCTTGTGTTGACAATGGCTAGATTGGAAGGCAACACGCTTATGACTAGATTGGGTAATTACTGTACTGTGCAAGGGTATGATAGTAGTAGTATGATTAGATTGGAGTATATGTCTTTTTAGAGCATGGCCCGTCTTCCTGCCCTGGGTGGTCTCTGTCATAGCCATGTGCTGGAAAAAGGTGATCTAGTGTTTTATCAAGTAACCCACATGCAGATTTGTCTTCTTTTTATGCTAGTGCTACATTTTTAGCATTTTGCTTCTTGATTGGTACTTGCTGGCTGCTACACATTCTTTTTCTTCTTTTATACAGTTTATTGTGACTGTTCTCTATATAAGTGCATGTTCTATGAGTTTAGCACCTTTACCTACTATTTCTGATGGCAGTATATTTCTGTTCTCTATATAAGTGCATGTTCTTGTTTATCTACACCTTGTTATTTATAGACTTACACAGTATATTTCTGTTCTTGCTTACTTTTTTTAGATAACAGGTTCCCTACTACTATTGTCTACTACTTCTGATGGCAGTATGGCAGCTGTTGCTTTTTTTGGAAGCAGTAGCTGCTGTTTTTTTTACCAAATCTCCCCTCTCCTCTATTTTTGCCATATTTCCTATCCTCTATGTTTGGGAAGCAGCAGCTGCTTGTTTTTACACCTTTTCCTCTCTGTGTTTGTTAAGCAGCAGTTGCTTTTTTTTGCCAAATCTTCCCTCTCCTCTCCCCTCCTTTGTTTTGCCAATGATGAAATTGTCTAAGTCCATACATTATATGGAATATGAGCTGATGATCAAGAACTTGTGAGGAACTTGGCATCATTAGCAGCCGCCCCTACATTACCTTCTCCTCTCTTCTCTGTTATGATGCCTTGATGCTCCAAGTTCAAGATCAGATGATGATTGACATGTTTCTGAGGCCTCTACCACTGCTACTTCTTGTTTTTTATATTGTTGTTTTATAGGACTACTTTGGTTTATAGACCTTTTTGATTTCTTATACCTTCTCGCGTACCTAAAGCACACTTTCTTGCATCTTTTAGAACAAAGCGCGAAATAATGTCGTGGACAACAGACAGTGTAGCTCGATGCCCCGAGCATGATGAGCAGCCAACCCTTGAGGAGCCAGCACTAGAGGACCAGCTTACTCAGGAACAGTTCGATAACAAGGTAGAAAAGGATCTAGAAGTGATGCTTACTCAGGAGGAGTGTGACGAGGAGGAAGGCCCCGAAGGAGAGGCTGCTAAAGGCGAAGAAGAAGAGGATGATGAGTCAGAACAGGGATATGAAAGTCCCGAGGATCCTTTCCCACCTGAAGCAAGAAGGAGGCCAATGGAGGAAGATTTGGACAAGGATTTTGACCCGAACGAGGAGGTAGGGAAGAAGCCTTAGCTTGTAAATTTTGCTAAAGATTTGGCTGTGTTACCTCTGCTAACACTTTGACCTGTCCTATATACAGGTCCCTCCTAAAACTCAGAAAAGACGACATCGATGTCCGCGACATCTCGCTGGACAAGACGGAGTAGAGGAAAGGAGAGTAGAGGCAACAACCATAGAGACGGATCACGATGCCTCTGCTCCACAAACTCAAGACACAACCACGACTACTAAGCCTAAGAGGAAACGAGGGGATAGAAAAGGAAATCTATATCCAGATAAGGCTTGCTATGTGATAACGGAGGTTGGGCCAGCAGGGGAGATCCTTGAGTCGAAGGAATTTAAGAGGATGATTCCGTAATGCGATCGGGGCCCTAGTAAGAGATAAATTGAACCCAACAATCCCTAACTAGAAAGAGGTACCAGAGAACATAAAGAATGCACTATGGGATAGGCAGCTGAAGGTCAATTTTAGATTTCCAGAGGGTAAGAACGAATTGGAAAAAAATGCTATCAGGATGATGGGAGAGTCATTTCGACGTTGGAGGTCGGAGCTCAACACGAAGTATATCCAAAAGGGGTTAACTCCCTTCAACGAGTTTGGCAAAATAACTCCTAGTCAATGGGAGGAGCTTATGGCTCAGAAGACTTCAGCGGAGGCATTGGAGCTCAGTGCCCGTAACACCGAGCTGGCGAAGGGGAACAAACACCACCATCATCTAGGCCCTGGTGGCTACTATGCCAAGGAAGAGCAGTTTAGGAAGATGGATGAAGAGGCCGCAGCTGCTAGGAATATCGATGTGACGAACTTGAAGGTACGCTCAAGGAACTGGATATATGCGAGGAGTACAGAACCATCCGGCAGTAATCTTAAGTTTGATAAGCCGGAGACCCAAGAGGCGGTATCAAGGATACTGAAATATGCTAAAGACAAAGAGACGGGCTCATTCAATCCTTCCAGAGAGAGGGACGAGCTTAGCCTTGGCTTGGGAAACAAGGAGCACACAGGCCGCACCAGGGGGCTAGGGAAAAGGATGACCTGGAAGCAAGGATTCGAAGAGGACAGGCACATGTACAAGAAACATGGCCGAGACCGGGAGACTAGTCTTGAGCTCCAAGTGAAGGCTCTAGTTGTGAAGGCGTTGGAGGAGCAAGGAATGTCTACGGAGCCACGTATATTAGTGACGCCGCCGGGAGAACTGGCATTAGTTGGCAGCCCTCCAAAAGTTCCTAGCAGCCAAGGTTCCACTACAGCCACAACCTCAGTCGATCTCATACGGGAACCTACTAGTTGCACCTTGGTGTTTCTCAGCGGCCGGCAGAACACTGTGATGGAGGTGGCAACGGGTGTGGCACATCCTCCCGGTGGCTTACACAACAATAATAAGATACCGCCGGACTACACTAGGGTCAAGGTGCATATAGTGAAGCCCAAGTTCATGTAGTGGAGGATAGACTACGCAACTCCCGAGGGGCTGGTGTTACTCGGAGACATTATGGGGCAGTTCATCCTCTGGCACAAACGGGACATTATATTGACTGCTTCTTCGCCGCCTCCCCCTCTCCCAAATTTGGAGCAAGTTGTTGAGGTCGGGGAGATATTTTCATCGTCTCATGACCCCCACATTCCTGAGATGCCACATTCTTCCCCGCCTCCTATCGAGCATGTGCCTGATGAGATGCCACAACCTTCTCCAGCTCGTACCGGGCAAGTGCATCATGAGATGCCACAGTCTTCTCAACAAGCACAACCGATACATGAACGAGTGCCTCCTGAAGAAGGTGATGCACAAGAAGATGAGGACGTGCCTGAATGGGAACTCTGAAAGAAGATTCCAATCAACATAAGGCCAGTTTATGTTCCGATCAAAGACGTCTCATCGGTGTCCAAGTGGTATTCCCATGATCAGTTCAAGCCTGAAACCCAAGTTAAAAAAGTCCCATCACGGGGTTCTGAGGAGGTCGTCAGTAGCAAACTCCACCAAATTGCAAAGCAGTATCCAAATGTTGATGCCATCGAATGGTCAAAGGATTGCCCAAAAAGATATGAAAGAGGCAAGCCCTTCCTACCAAACCGGGACATCCAGCGCCTACCACTTGGAATGAGAAGGTTCCATGATTGGTACTTGCGTGTTCTCCCAACGAGCATAGATATCATACAAGCATGCTTTCCCACCGACACATTTGGAAGCCCAGCCGGGAAAATTGTCTTTGACTTCAATGACATGCACACATGCTTTCACCTGGGAGAAATGGAGATGAATCTAATTCGCACGTGGTGCCTGTAAGTCCTTGTCCTCCCGATATGATATGAATGTAATCTTTGCATTTTGTTGTAACTAACCCACGCCGTGATTTGTAGAATGCAAGTGCACATTGTCAAACAAATGCCAAGTGTGAAAGCCGGGTATGTAGACCCTCAAGCTATAGCCTAAACAAATTTTAATTACCCTAAACGGTGGACACTGGATGCCAAAGAGCTAACAGTTGCAAAGACTCTTCAGGAGAAAGAGCGCATCCGTAGTGCGAAGCTAAGGGAAGAGTCCCTTAAGGTTGCGGCATACATTGCCTTGGCTTTCAAAAATCTCCAACACCACTCTACTATATGGCTACCATACAACTTCGAGTAAGCTCAACTCTATACTTAAAGCTTTGTTCGATATATTTCATTCGATGCAAAAGGGCTTATCTAGTTCTATGATTAAATCCATGCAGCAACCACTGGATTTGTATAGCCATCGATGTCGGGAGGAGCATGGCATGGGTCTTTGATTCATTAGATAAGGACACGGTGACATACAAAGACTTCATATCGATTCTCAAGACGTATACATATCGACAATCCTCATTAGCTTATATGTTTGTATACATACTTGTAACGTTCACTTTTGGATACTAACAAGTTGTATTTGCTAAAATAATTCGAACAGGGCATTTAGGTTCTATGTCACTAATCATCATGGAAGGCATGATCTAGCAAGAAAGGAAAAGCTGGCTATAAAAACACTATGTGCGGTAAGTGTAACTTACTTCTTCAGTACTCTGTTACATGGCTGTCAAAAGCATTACTTAACATTTTCATATGCAAAACACACAGTGCCCCAAGCAGAAGCCTGGGAGTGTACATTGTGGATACTATATATGTTCTATGATGGGTAACACCGGTGCCTACAGGAGACACCCCTTAAGGGTAAGTTTGAACCTCTTCACCCGTAGTATAAAAACTTCGTAAATGGTATGAAATACTAAACCGAAACTTGTTTTCTTGTAGTGGAGAGAAGAGAAAGGAATGAAAAGAGACCCATACAAGGATGACCAACTCTTAGAGCTCGTCGGCGACCTTTGCAACTTCATATTGGACCAGATTGTACACGTCAGAGGCGCCTACCATGACCGAGAGTCTGAGTTAGGTACAAATCCTCAGTACCAACACCTTCGTGAGACTGAAAGGCTAGCTCCAGGACGTTGATAACAATGTGTATGGAATTTGTATATTTAATGATGGATTGTATATATTCATGTGAATTGGACTTGTAATTGTAGTTTATAGAATACTCTTATGCTTGTAGTCGCGGTCGCAGGGTGTTCGGCAACACGAACGCTGGTCATGGGGCGTTCGGCAACGCGAACACGGTTCGGAACGTTGGTCGCGGGGCGTTCGGCAACGCGAATGCGATTCGGAACGTTGGTTGTGGGACGTTCGGCAACGTGAACGTAGTTCGGAACGTTGGTTGTGGGACGTTCGGCAAAGCGATTTTGAATTGAAAATTTGATTTTTTTTGCGGGAAAACGTACTGTGGGGGCGGTTCTACATTGAACCGCCCCTGCAAATACCTGTTTGTAGGGGCGGCTGGTACTACAGCCGCCCCTACAAATCCATTTGTAGGGGCGGCTGGTGTTTCCAGCCGCCCCTACAAATCGATTTGTAGGGGCGGCTGGTAATAAGAGCCGCCCATACAAATAGATTTGTAGGGGCGGCTGGAAACACCAGCCGCCCCTACAAATCGATTTGTAGGGGCGGCCTAGAAACCGCCCCTACAAATGCATGATTTGTAGAGACCCTTGCGTAGGGGCGACTGGGCAAACCACCCCTACAAATGGTCTACAACCGCCCTTAGAAATGCTTTTTGACGTAGTGGAGCTAGGCTGACACGCCCAGCCAGCCAATCCACGCTCGACGATAGGGGGTGGTGGGCGCTCAGACTGTGGGACGCACGTCGGGGTCGGGGTCATCCGCAGCAAGCGCCGGGCGGGCGGCCCTCGCTCTGCCCGCCCGCCCGCCCGCTGTCTTCTCTTCTCTGATGGAGCCACCGTACACGTAAGTAAGGACCCATCCATCGTATCGTACGCGTTGTGCTCGATCAGTAGGGCCGTACGTACGCGCACGAGATGAGATGATGGCTCGGGTCGGGCAGGTGGCGAGCCGACCTTGGGGTTGGCTCGGGCCGGGCGGGCTCGTTGTGTGCTTTGTTTGAGTGCCTTCCTAGCGCTCCATCTCAATTAATTAAAAAATAATCAGACAAATGCCACGCGTGTTGCTGCGGGAATTTATAGAGTAATAATTTTGCATTAGTTTAGAACGAAAGGAGCAAGCAATTCTATAGCATTGTTAGAATATTTAGGTTTGTGATGTTGACACGCTATGTCTTCAAATAGAAATAGTTGGCAACCATGCAAGTAGCTAATTAAAGTTTCTAAAATTTATGTGAAGAAGGATATCAAAAGATTAGCTATTACACACACTCAAGCTATCTGACACTACATGTCTATATCTACACATGTTCCTGTCTTCCCTACTTCTTCTAAACTGTTACCGACTAATAACAACAAACAACTGTATATATATGCAGAGGTGTGAAATATATAAGAAATGATGCTAGCTACTCATGAGTTCTTCTAAATATGAAATGACACAAATCTTAAAAAAACAATTACCAGAACTATCATATTGAAGGTTGAAAACATCAATGGAAGAGGTGGTACATGTATTTAAAACAACTTTGGGCTTTATAGTGAAATTAATGAGCAGTTATGACAACAACCTTTAGATGGTCCTCAAAGAACATGGTACAGTTCTAATCACGCTTGCAACCAACTAAAAGAATATGTTCAAATGAAATACTGAGAAAACAATCATGAAAGTGTGAAATTTATTAGTGCGTATACAAACTTGCACAGATGCTACCTGTGTCACCATGTGAAAAAGGAAGCAGCTATCAAATGGAGAATGCTGGTCGTGTATGACCAATTGACAAAAACGATGGGGCTGTTCGCTGGTCTGAAATTTTCAGCCAGCCGGCTGATCCCCTTCTCAAGTTATTGTTCATCAAACCAGCCAAATAGTGTTTTTCTCTCACAACAAACTAGCCGAAACAGTGTTTTTCAGCCAAGTTTCAGGGGAACATATCTAGTGCAAACCAACCTCTCCGTGCAAACCGTGCAAACCAACTGCGGAGGAGAGATGGGAGGGGGGATTTGCAAAAGTGTAATTACGCCCGCTCCTAATCACACTTTTGCAAAATCCCCCTCCCACCTCTCCCCCGCAGTTGGTTTGCACGGTTTGTACGGAGAGGTTGGTTTGCACTTGATACGTTGCCAAGTTTCAGACCAGCGAACGGGGCGGATAGTGCATCTTCTTAATTGACTAATTAACATATGCCAAATAGATAATCTGCATCGTGTCTACTTCAAATAGCAACCCGGCCTTGCTGATTGGTTTACTTGAATCTGATTGTGGCAAGAGGAAGAAACTTTGATTGGAATCCTGCGCACAAGTTGAGAGAGAACCATTTATAGATGAGTCACAGCAGCCACTATTTGGTAGGACGATGAGGAAAGAGAGAAAAGAACTTACCTAGAAGATGCATGTGGGCATCGCTTCCTGCTGCATGCAGCGAGCAGCATGCGTGCTTTCAGATATAGGCTAACATCGCCTTCGTGTGCAGCGAGCAGCATGAGCTTTCAGTGATGGGGCGTTGCAAAATGCTGAGAAAGGCAGACGCATGAGAAATATATAGGGCGTGATTGGTTGCTCCGGGGCTGGGGATCCGGGATGGAGGTCTGGTCCTGGCTGGTGGGAGGCATGCTGAAACCCCATGCACCTAGGTGTGTTTGGTTGCAACTTTGGGCGTGATACCGGATGAGAGTCATCATGTTTGGTTGCCCGTGTGCATCATTTAGTGGTATGAACAGGTGATCCGATCCGATTTGTGTTTGGTTGGCACCATGGGAAAGGCTGTGAGCACCCAGGTATCATTTTGGTGAGGTTACCGCCCTTCTCAGCACTTCAAGCAAGAAAACTGATAAATCTTTTGCCTCAGTTCATTTTGCCTTATCAATGACTTTGACCTTGGAGCTTAAGAGATAATAAAACAATACAACAGCGCACCCAACTAATAGCCAACAACAAACGTTCCCAGTACCTCACAAGGCCACAAGTCCTTAAAAGATTACACGGCAATTTGAAGTCATCACTGGCAGGTCTTCGCACCTTTAAGAATGTACAAGATAAGTACCAGCAAGAGAAAAGACTGCAGCGTAGCAACAACAAATAACCAAGGTGTTTTGCTAACCACCTTGGAGGAGGGTTCACAAACACTTTCTCATCCTCACATCCATTGAATTCCATGAATGATGCTACTGCCTCTTCTTGGGTAGGGAAGCTCTTGTAGCAGCAGTTTGGAAAACCAATCACATGAGCATGGCATGAAGCCCAGGTTCCATAGACCCCAGTGTCGGTGTTTCGAACCACTGACGAGTAAATTTGTGATTTGCGCATCTAGCCCGGATGGTGTGCTCGGAGGACACAAGGATTTATACTGGTTCGGGCGGAATATCCCTACGTCCAGTCTGCTACTGCTCGTGTTACCAGCACTGGTTTGTGGTAGGGGTTACAAACGGGCGAGAGAGGGAGAAGGTCCCAAGTCTCTGGTGAAAGGATCGAACAGAGTTGAGTCTGGTTGAGCTCGTCGAACTCTCCCCCCTGGGGCGTCTAGCTTCCCCTTTTATAGATGAAGGGAAAGGCACAGGTTACATGAGAGAAAGAAAAACGAGGGAGAAGCGAGAGAGAAGAAGGCATCCCGGGTCACGGCGTCCTTCATCTCCTTTATACAGGTCCCGCCGGTCCTGTAGACGATGATAGGGACGGCTCCACGTCACGGTCCTGTTCGTCACTGGTGCTATACATAGGCGTCGTCAACCGGTCGTGGCGCTCCACTTCATTCCGGTAGGCGGCGTGGTCAACAGGTACTCTTGTCAGAAGCCGTACGGGGATTAGGCAGCACAACACCGGCATGCCTGACACTATTGGCGACGTGAGCCCCCAGGTATGGTCCGTCGTGGCCACGGGCCACGTCGAGACGTGCCCGCTTTCCTCCCGGTGTTAGAGGTTTGACCCTGGGTTTGTACTCTTATACCCGTAGTGGTTGGAGACGGTGCGGACCCTCGTGGGGCCTGCGTTCCCGCTGGAGATCGAATCCAGACCCCCAGGGTCGGGCAAGGCAGAGTCCCCCCCTCGAGGGATCAGGCGAGACGTAGCCCGCACCCTCGGGGTCGGGCGAGACGTAGCCCGCGCCCTCAGGGTCGAGCGAGATGGAGCCCGTGCCCTCGGGGTTGGACGAGACTCTAGATACGCCCTTGACCATCTAGGTGAGTTAGCGTTTGCGGGCATTAGCTTCCTTCTTCCGGGTATCCCTAATCCCGATACCCGACAGTAGCCCACGAGCCTGTGGAGGAGTAGGATACTCCTTTGAAGGTTTTTTCAGACGGAAGTATTCTGATGGCTTTCATATCCCCTTGTGGGCTGCGAAATATCTTGGTAGGGTTGTGATTCCTTTCTGTTGCGATCGGACTCTTCGGGAGCACGCAGCTTCAGGATTCGAGGGGTCAGAAGAGATTTCTCATGACTCCGAACCCTCCGTAGGATCCATTCGATCCACCATTGATATGTGACCGCGTATTCGGTGTCCTTGCGAGTCCAACTTCCCCCAATCCCCCGCGCATAGCAGGGATCCAGTCGAGGGGTCGGCTCATCTTGTGGTCGTCCTCCCTAAAGCGTTTCTCTGATGAAACGGAGGGGTTAAGCCGTGCCGTGTTTTCCTCGATGGACGAATCATGGTGCTTGGTGAGTTGTTAACGGGCAAGTCTGAGTGGGGCCCCGGCGTCCCATTCGCGGGGGTCCAGCATGGGTCAGCTGGTGACCGACTCTAGATTCTTGGAGGCTAGTCCATATAGTTCTCAGGTCCGTTCGACCAGTCCCAAAGGCTCGTTGCCTTTCTTCGGGAAAAAACCATGGACTGTGCACTGGCCAGGACTCGAACGTGGGCCAAGATGCCCGTGGCACTCGTGCGCCCAGGTATTGGCTGCTAGCGGGCCCATCCCTTACCACCCCTCACTCTAAGGGTACCCCAGAGCGGTTGTGAACCCATCGATGGGCCAACCTTCATACTCCTGGGCCTGAATGGGCCGTGGGAGCGTTTTCACCTCCGTATCCCTTCTTACCTGAGGTGGTTTTTGGTCCACTAAGAGGGCGAACCATCATCCGGCGCACCCTTCGAGGGAGTGGCCAGAGGTGGCGTGTGCACGATTCTCGGAATGTTGATGCTTCTTAGCGAAAGCAGAAAAGTCCACAAGTGCATGGAAGTACCGTTGTAGCACTTCACCCGGAAGTTTTTAGGGTATCGTATTTTCCCAAAGGAACGGTATTGTAAGTAATCTCTTGGCTAGTCTACCTAGGAGAACAAGCTAAGGGTAACTTGGGTAGTGAGGTTCTTCTAAGGGCTGAATCTTTAAGCTAAGATACCTTTGTCACTACTAACTCACTTTGGGCACCGGGTTGCAACTGGTCTACCAGTCGATGCCGGTCTATATCTCTACGCCGTATCCGAACGTGGGGGATTATGAGGGACGGATAGGGCTATCACCACCTGTCGCCTACCCCGCAACCATGGGATACGAGGCAAATGAAGGTAGCATGTAGCTGTTGATGGTAGTTATCGACCATTATAAATGCCAAAATAACCCGAGACAATGCATGAAAATGATCACCAAAGAAGGTAGCGTGTAGCTGTTGACGGTATTTATCTAGTTCTGAGTGATACTAAAATTCTAGAGATTTCTTTTGAAAACATGAAAATTCCACATTATGAGATCCTATATGACAAAGTATGAATTTCTACTAGAGCCAAACATGTCTACATTTAGGCTAGGAAAACTTCCACTGATATGCTACTTGTCTTACATTGAGTTTAGTCAAACTTTGTTGAATGCCTTATGAGAGGTTTGTCATACTTTTAAAATCAAGATCACATACACACCACCCACATATGCACTACTCCTACACTGGGAGTAGGCGCAAAAACATGCTTTCCATATAGATCCACCAAAAATGTTTTACTCCTACACTGGGAGTAAACACCAAAAATATTCTTGATTGGTTTCATCCATCAAATAAATGCTCCAAGTTCTTATTGCTATCTCTCAAAAGTTTTGTTGTAGAAAAGATGCATGTGGCTATGCAAAAGTTATTCAGAAAAAGAAAAGAAAAAAATGGTCAAGTGTCCGAATTATTAAAACAATGGGTACTTAGATGCCTGCCGAAAAAAAAGAAGAAGAAGAAGAGAAGTGAGAGTGATGAATAAGATAGCTCATGTTTTCTTGCAAATGTTTTCAAGTTTCAAAAGAGAGATATGTTTTTAAGGAGCATAGTAGGATTAGGTTAGCTACTACATATCTACTATATTCCACACACATGCACATCTTGATTTGATTGTATGACTTGACTCTCTTTGGATCCATTGTTTGACTTTACAATATATGTATTGCAAGTATGCTATTTCATGTCATCACCCTTCCTATGAGCTCCACATAAGCCTTAGTTGTAGGAAGAAAGGCATAAAATCATTATTGCCTTGGTGAGGTCCCATAAATACTACATATTTTGAGAGACTTGAGAGTGTCATACAATGGTATCTCTGAGTTTTATTTTGAAAAACTTGCAAAAACTCTAGAATAATGGCTGAACAAAGAACATGAGATATAGTGCTTGACTTGATTGTTCTGTCTTTCAATTACCCAAGACCTAACTGATAGCTACAAGCTCCATGGTTGAAAGTAATATGAGTAAGTTTGACAGTCAGATTAATTTGGTCTGATTCCAAGGATAGCTCTTATTTGAATACCTGTGTATTTCTAAGGAATTATAATCTCTGATCTGTACCTAGTTTAGCTTTGCTAAGGGACTAGCAAAGGGTAAGCTTGGGGGAATTATTGACGATAGTTATCGACCATTATAAATGCCAAAATAACCTGAGATAATGCATGAAAATGATCACCAACATAGACTTAAGAGTTTAAACTGACAATTTCCATGAGTTTTGATGAATCTCTGTTTCGGCAGGGTTTAATTAGAAAACCGTTAGAGGGATCTAAACATCAAAGGAAAATACGGAATTCCACCGTGGCACCTACGCAGGAAGACTCTAGAAGGGTCCAGAAGCTACGTCACTGAAGCGGAGGGCGAGAGGCCGCCAGGTGAGACCGGCCGGTCAATCTGCCCCGGGCCCACCTGTCAGCGAGCTTCTATGTCGGTTCTCCCACAACCTTTGAGGATGCATCTAAGCCGTTGCTTAAGTCGGTTTGATCCAAGGGCTCATGTTGCACCCTCTAGGTTATATAACCAGGACCCCCTCCCCCAGGGCATCAATCAATCATCAATTGATCATTAGTCAGGGTTAGACAGAAAACTAGGGTTTCCAGAGATTAGAGATTAGAGCTCTAGTTCTTCAAGGTTCTAGTATAGATTAGTTAGCAAGGTTCAAGAAGAGTGCGAGATATTGCTTAGGATTCTGGATCTGCCGTCTGGAGACTGGTATATCCATTATATCTCTATATTTATGACTTTGTGCTACATCAATATCATTATGTTGCTATTTATTATGTTCCTAGTTTGCTCTAGTTGTATACTTGATATAGTTATGATTAATGATGAGTTTATGCACATGTTCGCAAAGCACTTAGCTCATTACGCGCGTGAGTTAAGTGGTAGACACTATGTAGGCATGGTGCTTAGATATTGTTTGCCTATGGATGCCCTCTACACTCTGGGTCATGTGGTAGATCGTGGATGTGACACTCCCATTGAGTCCTTTGTAGTCCACTCCTTGTTTGTAGAGCATGTAGAACGTGATTGCGAAGGTAGACAAGCTCTGTTCTTGATCTTTCTTAGTAATGTTCCTTATGCATAGATCCAAAGTTAGTTATACTATAGATGAGAGTGTATATACTAGGGTGTACAAAAGACTTAGTAGATAAGTAATGACTTAGGACTCTTTTGCTCTTAATGAATCTCCTGCTTAGCTATACTACATTAGTTGAGTCTCTAATTCTATCTCTGGAATACCACTATTACTATATATATTTATCATTTATTTACCCTTTGACTTACCCCTGCCATAGCATGAGAGTGATTATTATCATAAGTATACACCTTTGTCAATATCTCTATGCCAACTCACTCCATAAGCTCCTCCCTGTGGTAAAATATAAATAATGATACCTGGTATACTCCTAGGTGAAATGCTACAATGGTATATTATCTGTGCGCTTGTAGATACTTAATATATATATATATATATATATATATATATTTTCTGTAGTTTACAAGTGACATTAATAATTACCAACCACGCATTTCTGGCATTATGCTAGGGATGACAACCTAGTAACAAGTGATGCTAAGAAATGCCAACAAGCATTTCTGGTGCTGTTGCCGGGGAGGGGCACATGGCAAAGAGAATTGACAAAATAAATACTTATTGATAAGATCATAACCTCTGCTTTAGTAGGCTTACCCTTGTTTGTCTTTGTTCATATCTTATATAGGGTAATTGCGGACTTGGTTGTGATTCACCAACAATTTCCAATCAGAATCAACCAAATCAAGAGGAAACTTAACACCAGTTCTTGAAGTCATGGCTGAGAAGACTCTGCGTGAATTCTCTACTCCAAGCACCAAGAACATCCGCACTGGACCAACACTCAAAACCAACAACCTCGAGTTGAGCTCAAGCCAAGCCTCATCAACATGGTGCAAGCTACTCCATTCAGTGGAAAGGCACATGAAGATGCCAGTGCTCACCTTCAGAATTTTCTGGAGATTAGTAGCACATTTGTCATCAAGGACGTTGCCCAAGATATCATACTACTCCGCTAGTTTCCATTCTCATTAGTGGGAAGAGCAAAGCAGTGGTTCTACACCAATAAAGATCACATCAACACTTGGACAAGATGTTCAAAGGCCTTCCTAGAAAAATTCTTCCCTGTGGTCAAGACGAATGCCTTAAGAGGAAAGATTTCAAACTTCCAACAGCAGAGAGGAGAGACCATTCTAGAAGCATGGGAATGTTTTCAAGAATATATTTTAGATTGTCCTCATCATGTGATGGAAGATTGGTTGCTCATGCAAAGTTTCTACCATGGATTAACTCAGAAAGCTCATGAACAACTCGATGCCACTACTGGAGGATCATTTATATCACTTACCCATGGAAAAGCTAAGACTCTTATGGAAAAGATAGCCTCTAATCAAGGCTGGTCATCATGCAACATCCAATCATGCAATAAGAGTGAAGAAGTACCAGAAGAAATGTGTGCACTGTCAACCAAGATGGACACATTGTTGAATTGGCTTGAATAGCGGGCCAATTACAAGAAAGATCGTCAAGCTATTCAAGATGCATTCGATGCTCAGAATGTATGTGGAGAATATTTAGGGGTTGAATTCCCTAAATGTTAGGAGGATGCGAACATCGTCAGCAACTCTGCTCTACAACAAAGGCAAGGATGGAATCAACAACAGTCAACTCACCAAGGTAAGTACCCAGGTGGTTACTATAATACTCCTAAGCAACCATCCTTGAGAGACTTAATCTTAGAACAGGCTAGGATTAATGAGAATATTTCTAAGAAGCTTGCTTTTAATAATAAGGTCTTAAAAAGTATAAATACTAAAATGGATAGTTTTTCCTCTGCTATAAAAGACCAACTTAGCTATAATAAAAAGATAGAATCACAATTAGCCTAGTTGGCTTCTACTCTGCCTGTTGCTACTAACCTTGAGAAGGTAAATGCCATAACTACAAGAGGTGGCAAGTCTACTCGTGATCCACCATATCCGACAAGGATAGGTAAGACACCAGTGGTAGTATAGGAAGAGGAGAAAACATCCGATGAACTTGAAGAATTTGGGCCACAAGAGCAAAAGTTACCACATGATTTTCTTGACACAACCCTCCTACCGTTTCCATGCAGATTTCGAAAAGCCAAAATGGATGAGTAGTTTGGTAAGTTTGTAGAGGTAATTCAAAAACTATATATCAATATTCCGTTGCTAGATGCCATACAGGTACCTACCTATGCGAAGTATCTCAGAGACATCTTCAATAATAAAAGACCACTGCCTTCCACTGAGGTGATCAAATTAACGGAGGAATGTAGTGCGGCCATCCTAAATACTTCACCCGTCAAGAAGAAGGATCCAGGATGTCTCACAATTGACTACTCGATTGGGAGCCAGAACTTCGAGAATGCATTATGCGATCTTGGAGCAAGTGTCAGTATCATGCCCAAAAAGGTCTTCGACAAGCTCAACTATTCAACACTCACGCCAACATCAATGTGCTTGCAACTAGCCGACCTATCAGTCTACTACCCGCAGGAATCACCGAAAATATTCTGGTAAAAATATGAAACTTTTTCATTCCCGTAGATTTTATAGTACTTGACATGCAGGAAGATATGAAGACACACCTCATCCTTGGGAGACCCTTCCTGAGCACTACAAACGCTCAAATTGATGTTGGAGCCGGAGAAATTAAATTCCATATCAATGGGAAGGAAGAGCGATTCGCCTTCAAGCCAAGACCGGAACAATGCTCCAATATGGAGTGGCGTGAAAAGGAAGTGCAGCTGTCAAGGTCTCCATCTCCGAGACCGACCGATGCACCCGAAGAATAAACCCGAACGGAGAAGCCTGGTTCGACGGACTTTAAAATCCGAAACCCCCGCCGGGAGGTAACTCAGTAGTTATCTATAATTACTTTTCAAATTTACTTTTAATATTGCATTAGCATATTTACTTTTCAACACCTGCATGATAAAATAAAATTTTGCATCATGGCATGATAAAAATCTAAGCCCCATGTAAATAATTTTTACAGCATAAACACCCTAAGAAATATTTACCGTGGCGGCATGAAAATTTAAAAATACCATCATTCAACTTATTATATTTCATAGTATCATAGGATAATTTTTGCATTGCATTTTTATACATGTATACGGTAGAAACATTATTCACCTCCATTCCCACTCAACCTCCATTATTCACCTCCATTCCCACTCAACTCCATTCTGTCATATCTCCACCGAAAGAAGCACCGACGGAGCTGATATTTTGCTTAAGGGTGAAGTAAAGATCCACAGGAGAAAAATGAGGCCATTTGGCCATGATGTGGGGCCGGCCGGCCCCACCACTAGGCCGGACGGCCTGCTGCTATAAAACCCCCCTTGAACCCTATGCTCTTGGCCTCACAACACACCAGAAAACCTTCCTCCTCGGCCGAGAATCCAAGTAGAAAAATTCGAAGTGAATTTCTTTTGATTTGAGTAGTTTTGGAGTGAGTTGAAGTGAAGGGAAGTTTAGAGTGAAAGTGGTAGTAAGAATTCTAGTCAAAAGAAGGGAAGTGCTGCTAAAATTTGAGAGAAGAAATATAAAATTAGAGTGGTAGTGCTGCCCAATTATTGACTAGAATAATCGCTAAGTAATCAACAACGACTAACCTCTGGACAACTAACTTCTGGATGGCTGACCACTAACTTTATTTTCTCTAATCCCGTTCCACGAGTTGTGTTTGTCCACCTTTTGTGCAGGAAGATGAGTAAGATTTTTGGTAAGATCAAGCGGGCGGCTTCGTTCTGGTCAACACGTAGCTCGTCATCATGAGCAAGTGTTGACATGGATGTCGATCCTCCATCCCCTATTGTCGGACAGTTGTCATGGGCTGCTCCTGCTGAGCAGAATGTTCTGCTACAGGACAAGCAGCTGAAGCTCCAAGGAGATAGGGAGAAGGAGATCTTCAAGAAGTTGAAAGACTGGAACTTCGTTGTCACCCCGGCCTACGACCCTGCTCTACTTCAGGCAACAGGTATGAACTCTGAGTTCGACCTCATTTTTAAAACCATAGGATGGGAGGATGCATGGGACATAGATGAACAAGGGTGTAGATTGTTGACTATTGAGTTCTTATGCACCATGCAACCTAGTAACTTAGAAGTATCATTTAGACTCTTCGGGAAATAATACTCGATCCAATGGAAGAATTTTAGTGAACTTCTAGGTTTCCATTCACAATGTGTGGTGGATGTAGATACTGCGATTCAGGATTTTGATAGCACTAAATTTTGGAGAGAAATTTCTAAGAACCCAGTTTGCTACCGCCCCCACACCAGTGACATTCACCATCCCACCTTACGTTTCATGCACAAATGGCTAGTTTTTTCACTTTTTCCTAGGGCTGATTTCCGGACTGTTAGAAACGATGAGCCGAAACTTCTGTATGCCATGGTTAAGAGGAAGAAGGTGTCACCTATAAAATTCATGATGGACCAATGGCTAGAAAACTCTAAGCTGACAGGAGATGTTGATGCACTTCTCTAGTTATACGCTTAGCAAAGAACCTTGGATTACTAGAGAATGCTTCCATTACATATATTGATACTCCCCGATGGCTTATAGATTATGATTACTTTAGCCAAGCCCATATGCTAAATAAGGGGAAGGATGGGAAGTTGGTTATCATGTACCTCAATCACACAAACGAGATTCCGTTACCTAATCGGAATCTCGGTTTGTATGCTGTGGACTCTTTTGTGTTTAACTTACAGAGAGTGGAGGAGGCACCTCGCCGAAGTGCGTCGGCGAGAATCACGCGCAACCCACAGCCCCACTATCGTGGAGATGATCCTGCTCCTGAAGGCCCTGCCTACGCCAATTACAGAGGATTCGAAGATCTAGGACCTTCACAGGTTCGCTATCTAGCGCATTTGGGTTGGGACCAGCCTGGGCCTTCCCAACCTGAGCACGCTAGATGGGAGCAGCCCACTTAGTACCATGTAGAGAGCTCCTGGCAATAGGGCTCGAGCGGGCGATGGGAGGACAGCAACTTCGACTACTATCAGCAGCCGTCATACGAGGACATCTCCAGCGATTACTAGGGGGGACGCATGTCCTTCTCTAGTCGAGGCTTTTATGGCCAGCACGTCGGCCACCATCTGCTGCCCATGGGTTACCATGAGCAGCAGATGGCGCACGCACGCTTCGACAACTGCCTCACCACCATCGAGGAGGGGCAACAGGAGATCGATGCCACTCTCTAGCAGCATTCCCAGTGGCAGGAGTTGGCAGGACAACGCCTCATCGCCATCCAACAACATCAAGAATAGGACACCTAGAACTGGCAGTACTTGTTCCAGGGCTTGCACATCGACCTGCCTTCTGAGGGCCATGACGACATTCAGCTTGGGGGAGGAGCCCCCACCATCATCAGCCCGAGTAAGTTTTCTTTTCTTTCATTTTATTTTCTCTTCGTTTATTTAATCTCTGCATTTATTATGTATTTAAAAAAAATGCAAAACTAAGAAAACCAAACAAAAAATTTGCCTTTATATATATTAGTGAGTATAGTTTGCTTTGAATTTAATTTAGTTTAAGTGTGCTTTAGTTATTTGTCTTATTTAAATAAAAGGAACTTGAAGAATGATCTCACATGTTAAGATATCGAATAGATGCTCTATAATTCCTTTCAAGTACCTTGTGTTCAAACTTGAATTTTCCCGAGTTTTGGATAGAATTGATTTGACATGAGAATTTGCTCTAATTTTGAAACTCATGGGTAGCAATGCTTGAACTAAGTCTAGGTAATTGACGGATATGATATAAAAAGGTCTGAGCTGCTATTTATCTAGTTCTGAGTGATACTAAAATTCTGAAGATTTCTTTTGAAAACATGAAAATTCCACATGATGAGATCCTATATGACAAAGTATGAATTCCTACCAGAGCCAAACATGTCTACATTTATGTAACACCCTAAAATTTGCTTGGTTTTAAAATAGGAGAAAGTGATTTAATTATGCATTTTGTGAGCATTTAAATTTAGAAAAATAATAACTTTGTTAAAATTAAAATCAAATATAGGTCTACATACATGTATGTGCATACATGCTGCTGCATATTTATTTTGTGATGCTTTGGTTTGATTGAAATTTGCAAAAGAATTGAATTTGAGTTTAAATTGGATTTAAAAATGGGTTAAGAAAAATAGGAAAAAGGATTTTCTTCTTCCTTTCTCGGCTTTTGGCCCAAACAACCCAACTCGACTTTGTTTTCGTCGTAGGCTGTTTTTCCCCGCCGGCCTAGTAGTCTGCGCTACTCTCTCTCCCGTGGCTCGCACTGGCCGGCCCAGCCCAACGCAAGCCGCACCGCGCCCCTCCTTTCCCTTCTCTCTCGCTGACGACCGGGACCGCCCTGTCAGGGCCTTTTTCCTCTCGTGTTCACTCCGGACTCCACCGGAGGAGTTCGCTGCTGCGGCCATGCTCCGCCATTGTGGTGTGACCCACAAGTTCCACGCCGTCTTAAATAGTAGCTGCTGTCGCGCCGCCTCCCCATCAAGCCCTAGAGCAAGCCGCTGCTATTTCTAGAGATTCCAACGTCGCCGTGCCTTAGGCAGTTGCTGCCGCTGGAATCCGCTTTGCAGTGCCGCTGTTTCCCCGCCACTGTGACCTCGCTGCCGAGCTTTGCGTGAAGGTGAGCAACCCGCAGGTGCCGCGAACCCCTTCTTCCCTGCTCTCTGTTCTTCTCTTTGCGTCACCATAGTTTCATCAGAGGTAACCGCTTGCCTCGCCGCGTAGGCCGCTGCCGCCGTGCCATGTCGGGCCACCCCAATGCCCTAGTCGAGTTTGCCTCGCTCTTCTCTCTCTCCTCGTGGTTTTTCCGTGTCCGTTGATGGCCAGAATCGTCATATCGACGAACTTCGGCGAGGTCCGAATGAGTCCAGCAATGGTGCCGCTGCCTATCTCGCTGCTGGCACTCTCTCTCCCTCCTGTCCAATCCAAGCCATCCAGATTCAATCCAACGCTCCCAAATAGATCATACCGATTCGACCGGCTGTTTTGCAAAAGAGCCCCTGAAGTTTTGTAGTATAGAACCCATCATCCCTGCAATTTTGTTAAAGAGCCCCTATCTTTCTTCAAAATAGTATCCGCAGTCCCTGGTTCGATTTAAAATCCGATTTTATTAATTTAAATCCTAAAATCAAGTTCCATCTATTTACAGTTTTGCCACTAATCTTGTTTTAGCCATAAAATCTTCGTTTTAACTCCGATTTGATCCGTTCAAGTTGTGTTAGGTTTGTAATTGAGTAATCTACATGTTCATACTACTGTTAAGTATGTTTTCAACTTTTAAAATTCAAGGTTAGATTTAATCTATTATTTTACTAAAGGAAATCTTGTTTAATTCATAACTTCTTCGTTTTAGCTCCGATTTTTGTAATCTTCGCGTCTGTGTGTTCATAGTGAGACGTAGATTCGTTTTACAAACTTTTTATCTTGATTTTATTCTATTGGTGTACTATTATAATCTATAGTCTTTGTTTGCTATGCATGATTACTTCTGGATGCTTGTATGTTGTTGTGGTTATCGAGTATAGACGTTGAGCAATTCATGGGGGATCAAGAGTACAACTTTGACGAGCAGGAATAGCAGGAGCACTTTGTTCAAGGCAAGTATAGCATGGGATTATCCTTGTTTCCTATCAACTTTAATATATTTAATTCATGTTGCATGTGTCACCTTGATAGGGATTCCCTAGAATTGAACTTATACCTTGTCTCCTATGGGATATGCATTGGGTAGCTTTGCTAGTGCTCAATTAAACCATGATCTTGTAACTTGACTAATGGTATATGCTATAAATGTTAAAATATGACTTTTTAGCAACTTGGAAACATGGGGCTGGAGTGTTTAGCTACTTTTTAAATGCTTCAGATTCCTCTCCCTAAGGACTTATCTGTAAGTGATCATCCGGGACTTATAGTACAACTGTGAGGGCTACATTGTAGCAGAACCGACCAATTTATAAGAGCACAAGGACAATGGTAGCCCGCAAGCGGTCGCACTGTCATACTTGAGCCCATATAAACCCGGTAGTCCGTCGAGTACCACGACGGGTCTCAATTAACCATCAAGATACAACCAAGATCATACATGATTCAACATACATGTCACACGTTACATAAGGTTCACAAATACAGTTCATTAATCAGAGTACGAATTAAGGTTATTACAAACTAAGTTCAGTAAATAGTAGCAAAGGCAAATTAAAGTTGAAACTAACATCTACCATCATAGTTCAAATACATAGTACCAGTTCGTGATCAAACTCCCACAAAAGCATATAAGAAGGATTAATAAAGATGTCTGCCTAGGGCTCACTCCTAGTCCACGGTGGGACAGAAGCAGTTCTTGCAATAGCCGTGATAAACTGTACCATCTGCAATAATGGGAATAAAACCCTGAGTATGAGAAGATACTCAGCTAGACTTACCCGTCATAAACCAAAAACAAAGTGACTCCAAGGATTATGCAAGGCTTTATAAGGGGAGGTAGCTTGACAATATTTTGCATAAAAAGCGATTAACTCAGTTGCACAATTATAATTCGGTCATCAAGTTAATTATAGCTATTCATCTCTAGATTAGCAACTAACCTGTGCCAAACATGTAGTATATCATTTAGTAGCATACAATAGTAACCATAGCCGATGTAGTAATTCCATGTTCATCCAAACCATCACATTCCATAACACGGTTACTACAATGCTGGAGCTAGCCAAGTTTCTCACTGTCTAGGAGAGACGACGATTCGAATCGATTTCAACCAGCTGGGAATTTGTTCCTAACACAAACCAGGCAGACCAGATCAATGATCACCTTAGGTCACCTTTGGTACAACTTAGGTACACATTTTGTGGGTTCGACCAGCGTCGCACATTCAGGGACAACTAGCTGCCAGGACGATTAGGACTACCCTGCCCTTGGGCTCATGTCTGGCTCCCCACACACCCTTACTACCATCCAGAGTGCGCACTTTTACAGAATGGGGCCTAGCCTGAGTTGAGCTACTTGGCTTCGCGGTCAGAACAAGTCATCCAGCCAGCTATGTGATAGGCATGCATTCAATCTTATTAGAAGGGCCAACAACGGTACGGTCCTTAATCGACACAGATGGAATCACATGAGTCAACCTACATATAGACTCCACCCAGCCTCCATTTATATTACCTCATGATTCTTTTCCACGATAGCAAATATAGCTAATCGTGCTTTGGCATCCACCTATATCTCGCACGTGATAGGAAATCATCCGACTTCTACAGATCTAAGCATGGCTATGCATATATTCGATCCTGGATCTACACAGGGTTAAAGGTATATGTATCTAGACAAGGTAGTTCTATGCATCAAGTGTTTCCAATCAACTCTTATAACCTAATGCATCAAACATAAAGGACTCAAGTAATATTTTGTAAAACATGGGAGACTTAGAATGCTCCGGGGCTTGCCTTTGAGGAAGGAGGTTGGTCAGTGATCTGAGCACTCAGGGAGATCTTCGAGAGTTTGCTCCTCTTCTCCTAGAGCTATGGCCTAAGGCATCTCCTGCTGATCCTCCTCTTCTTCGTTGAACTCCAACAGAGTTATTTCTTCGGACGATTCTATATGCATGAGCATGAAATAAAATATCACGAATGCATATATGATGACATGTATAATGTGATATGATGTGATGAACGAATCCTCCCAAGTGTTTTCAATAGCATGGTATTAAAGTAATAACAAGTGCATCTTATTTTACCGAGTAGGTGCATATCTCTTTTCTAATAACTAAACAAACACTTTTGCAAATCATTTTCTAGACTACAAGACAACAGCCACTTGTTTTGACCATAATTGGAGTTATACACCTCAAAATAATATAGTTGTGGACATTCTGGAAAGCTTATGAAATTGCCTATAACTTTATTTTAATACACTTAGTGTGATTCAGCAGTTATATAGGTCAAACAATTCAATCATTCAACTCTGTCTAGAGAGCAAGCATTTCTGACAGCAGACTTCTAACATCCATAATTCTTAAACCATAAGGCCTATGACTATGACAATTTAACATAAGGTAGATAAGTAAGTTATCTACAACTTTGTTATTAACAAGTTCTACAGAAAAGACCATTATTATCATGAAATTATCAACTCAACCGAAACTATACATGCATCCATCTAGTTGAATTATAAAAGCAATAATTAACTAGTTGCATACAACCATTTGCTTTTAAGCCTTACTAATAACATCAACAGATCATATGTACCACAAGCACCATAGAAAACATCATGGTCAAACATAGCTAACTTGTTTATATCCACTTATTATTTTCCTTAATTAATGGGTGATTTAAAAGATAAATAATTATATTGCTTAATAAATTCTGATAAAATTACAGTAGCCTACAAATGCCATCAATAGTCTACTGTACCAATTTCATGCCATTTGGATGAGTATAACTACCTCTAAAAAAATGACAAGTTACATAGGCTTATTTTAGCAAAACTAGTTTAGCATAGTGAAAAGTGTCAAACAACAGATTTAATATTTTTTTCTTACATTCCTCCAAGCATAAGAATACTGTATATAAAATTACATGATCATATGTCATGTATTTTTACCCCAATTAATTTTACTAGAAACTAGCAATTAATTAGGATTAAATATGAAGACCATATTCAAAATATGACCACTGCAAGTATAATATTTTTCCTAGCTAGATCATGTCAACTCAAGACCAGCAAAATTAGAATCACCATTTTATCACTTTTCTATCTCAAGTTATGCAATTTACAAGATAGAAACCATTTAAAAAGCATTTATCTAGCTAAATTTTATTCTCCTAGAAAAATACCTAAAACAGTGCATATCATATTTTTATCAAATACTACACTTCAATATGAAACTAACAAAATTTGGTTCACCAAAATTGGACACTCCTAGCTTGAGATATGAATTTTTGAAACATGCATTCAAATCTATGAAATAAATCAGAAAATCAAATCTCGTACACACTAACAACCGGGGCCCGTGGTCAACGGGGACCCACGTGTTAGCGACACTAAAGTAGAGGATGGCGCTGACCAGTGAGAACTCACCGACGGTGAGGTCTCCGACGGTAGCGTCTTCACCACTGGACTCTACACGTCAAGCCGCGTCGGTAGGTGTGCTCGGTTTGCCCAGAACTCACCGGAAGTAGCTCGCCGGCGGTAATGGCAGACGATGGAGGTCGCACGGCGATATGCCAGCGTGCTCTGGCCACCATAAGCTCCAGTGATGTGCTCTATAGCCTCGTGGTAACCAATCGGAGCTAACCTAGATGGCTAGGGTTTCGGTGATGTGACGGCGAGCTTGGTCCACGTGCGTCGCAGCGTGGCGGCGCTCGGTGCACGGCGGTGCTCTCACCGTTTTAGCAAAATGGTAGTGGGAGAGAGGTATCCGTCATGCCGTTAACTAGACCTAGGGTTACCCTACCAAAGACGTGAGAGGATGGAGAGATACAAAGGACTAGCGCGATGGTGATGAGCACTAGTGCCACGATGACAATGGCGGCCGCGCGCAGAGCGGTGACCCATTCTGGCACCGACATGCGGTGGTGTCATCCCTAGATTCTGCCTAAGCTACAAGATTCTAACGGGGTGCTAGACCAGAAGAGAGCAGTGAGCACAGAGGCGCTCCGGTGATGGCGCGATGGTGACGAAGCGAAATGCGCCCTTACCCTTGCTCGAATGGTGGTGCTAGTGGGTTGGCAAGGTAGAGGAGGTGGTGGTGGAGCTGTGAGCGAGATGGATTAGATGGTGGTATAGTGGCGGTTGTGTGCAAGCTCGGTGAAGGTGCGGCGGCGACGACGGTGCTACGGTTCCGCACGTGCGTGGTGAAGGCAAGGCACAGAGAGGGCGAGAGAGTGAGAGTGAGTGAGCACTGGGTGCGTGGTGCTTAAGTGCACGATCGTGCCTGACCGGCCGGGCCAATGCTGGCGTACGGTCGCCTGAAAGCTCTAGTTTGGTTTTGGTGAATTGATGAAACCCTTAGTGCTAACCTAGTTTATCAATGTGATTATGAGATAGGTTGCAGTACTCCAAGTGATGAAGCAAATGAAGACCATGACATGATAATGGTGATGCCATGGTGATGATCAAATGCTTGGACTTGGAAAAGAAGTAAGAGAAAAACAAAAGCTCAAGGCAAAGGTGAAATTGATAGGAGCTTTTCGGTTTAGTGATCAAGACACTTAGAGAGTGTGATCACATTTAGGATTGATAGCCGTACTATTAAAAAGGGTGAAACTCATATTGAAATGCGATTATCAAAGTGCCATTAGAGGCTCTAACTCATTGCATATGCATTTAGGATCTAGTGGAGTGCTAACACCCTTGAAAATGTTTGTGAAAATATGCTAACACACATGTATAAAGGTGATACATATTGTGTTTAGCACTTGGGAGCAAGGGTTTGAAACTTCACCGGTGTCCTGTACAAAAAAGATAGGGTTTCACAGAGTGCACCGGACACTAGTCATGCAGTAACCAGACGCTGGGTCCTACGTCTGGTTAGTGGTGCGTAGTGAAGGCCACCCTTGGTCTCTTGACCGGATGTAGGTGACCGGACTCTAGCTAAACACTGTTTAGCATCCGGTCATGCTGATGTAGCGGTGCACAGTGAAGAGGGAGAGTGATCGGACGCTGGGCGAGTCTGGTCGGGCATGACCGGACACGTTCGGTCATGAGTGGAACCTTACTAGACATGACCGGACGCTGGGGTCTTGCATCCGGTCGTGATCTAACTGACGCGTCCCGTCGTGAATGGAATCTCTCTAGAAACGACCAGACTCGGTAAAGGTGCGTCTGGTCTTGGCACTATGCTACGTCCGGTCATCACTTGACTATTGAGATGAAGCGACTAAGGTTGAATGGAGGCCACACGTGGTGTGCATCCATTGACTGGATGCTAGACTGGGTGCGTCTGGTCGATCTAACCAGAGCATACGGTCACCCTGAGTAGTGCCCAGTGAAGGGGTACAACGGCTCTATTTTGTGGGGGTTTCTATTTAAGCCCCATGGCCAGCTCAAGCTCACACTCTTGGCTATTTGCATTGACATAACAACCTTGTGAGCTTAGCCAAAGCCCTCCAACTCATCTCCATCATTGATTCATCATCTTTGTGAGATTAGGAGTGAATCCAAGTGCATTGCTTGAGTGTTTGCATCTAGAGGCACTTTGTGTTCATGTTTCGCTATGGGATTTGCTTGTTACTCTTGGTGGTTGCCGCCACCTAGATGGCTTGGAGCAGCGAGGATCATCGAGCGGAGGTTGGTGATTGTCTCCGACTTCGATCGTGGTGATTGTGAGGGGTTCTTGACCTTTCCCTGGTGGAGAGCCAAAAGGTACTCTAGTAAATTACTCATGGCTTGTGTGATCCTCATCTTGTATTGGTTGTGTGGCACCCTATTGAGGGTTTGGCGGGTGATGCCAATCAGCTCGTGAACCTCCAAGTGAGTGAACCGCCATAACGAGGACTAGCTTGCCGGCAAGCAAGTGAACCTTGGTAAAAAATCATTATGTCATCATTTGATTCCAAGGTGATTGGTCTTCATTGGTATTCATTCTTGTGATTGATTGATTGGTTCATTCCTCGACTTGGCGGTATAACCATCTTGCCTTATCTCTTTACATTATCGCAAACTAGTTGTCAAGCTCTTTAGTGTAGCTAGTCGTAAGAGCTTGTTAGTTTGGTTAGTGTGGCTCTTTAGTAGCCTTTGAGAGCACACTAACTTAGTGTAGCAACATAGCCATTGTGTGGATAGAGACTATAGAAACTAGAATTATGGTAGGTGGCTTGCATTTTTAGTAGGCTAGCGCAACACTCGCTTCGCCTCATATTTATCTAACAGGTTTGCTAAGTGTTGTTGTAGAAATTTTAATAGGCTATTCACCCCCTCTAGCCGTTAGGAACTTTCAAGTGGTATCAGAGCCGAGGTCACCATGTTTTAAGGCTTAACAACCTTCAGTGTAAAAATAGCTCAAATCAACAACACCAAGAAGCCACCCTAATTTGATGGCACAAATTATCCATATTGGAAATCAAAGATGACCACACATATCAAGTCAATCAATAGAAGGGTGTGGAAGGTGGTAGAAACCAAAATTGAGATAGCCGATCTGGAAAATCCCACCGCGGCCGAAGAAGTGCTTCTCCAAAACAATGACATTGCTCTAAGTGCCATTCATGATGCAATTAATGAGAGAACATTTGAGCAAATCAAGAACATTGAGATGGCTCATGAGGCTTAGAAGAAATTGGAAGAATCATTCGAGGGCACCAAGGCAATGAAGGGTGCAAAGGCATACATTCTGAAGGAGAAATTTGCTAGCTTCAAGATGAAGGAAGATGAGAGTGTGCCGAACATGTTCCATCGGATGGAAGTGCTTGTCAATGATCTCAAAGCACTTGGTGAGAAGGTGGAGGACAAGGACTTCTCTCATAAGTTCTTGAAATGCTTACCCGCAAGATTTGGCATGTTGGTCACCTTGCTTGTGAGGACCAGTTTGGACATAATGACACCAAACCAAATCTTGGGAGATATCATGACCAATGATGCTTATAGAGATGATGATGAGAAGGAAGAAAAGAGGGAGAAGAAGGATGACAAGAAGAAAAGTGTGGCATTCAAGGCCACATCATCCAAGGGCAAGGCCAAGCAAGATACATCAAGTGAAGATGATGGCTCATGGGATGATGATGATGATGAGAAGATGGCTCTCTTTGTCAAGAGATTTGGCAAATTCATGGTGAAGAAGGGCTATCATGCAAGACGAAAGAAGTCATCATCAAGGAACAAGGATGAAACAAGGAGGTGCTTCAAGTGTGGTAGCAAGGATCATCGTGTTGCTCAATGGCCATATAATAGTGACAATGATGATGACAATAAGAACAAAAAGAAGGACAAGAAGGAAAAGAAAGAGAAGGAGGACAAGATAATAGTGACAATGATAGTGATAATGTTTGTTCACTAAGTCTAGCATGGGTTGGTTATGACATAGAAGGCTTGGTCATGTTGGAATGAAACAATTGAATACATTGGTTAAGCATGACTTGGTTAGAGGCTTGAAAGATGTTGTGTTTGAGAAAGATAAGGTTTGTAGCTCTTGTCAAGCCTAAACACAAATTGGAAACACCCATCCTAAGAAAAGTATGATGAGCACTAGTAAAGCATTTGAGTTATTGCACATGGACTTGTTTGGACCAACTCAATACACTAGCATTGGTGGTAACAAATATGGCTTTGTGATAGTGGATGATTATACTAGATACACTTGGGTATTCTTTCTAGTGGACAAAAGTGATGTGTTTGTAACATTCAAATCATTTGTCAAAGGCATTCACAATGAGTTTGAAACAACCATCAAGAGAGTTAGAAGTGACAATGGTAGTGAGTTCAAGAACACTAGAATTGATGAGTTGTGTGATGACTTTGGAATTAAACATCAATTCTTGGTCAAGTACACTCCATAATCAAATGGCCTTATTGAGAGGAAGAATAGAACACTCATTGATATGGCAAGGTCAATGCTTAGTGAGTACAATGTGAGTCAATCTTTTTGGGTTGAAGCTATCAACATGACATGCTATTGTAGCAACCGCCTCTATTGTCACCCATTGAAAGAGAAGACACCATATGAGCTCTTGAATGGTAGAAAGCCCAACATTGCATATTTTTGGGTCTTTGGTTGCAAATGTTATATCTTGAAGAAAGGCACTAGATTGGGCAAGTTTGACAAGAAATGTGATGTAGGATTCCTACTTGGATACTCAACTACTAGCAAAGCAAATAGAGTTTGGAATTTGGATAGTGGTACTCTTGAAGAAGTTCATGATGTTGAATTTGATGAAACCAAGGGTTCCCAAGATGAGAATGAGAACTTGGAAGATGTTAGAGGCATTCAACTTTCAAATGCCATGAAGAACATGGATGTTGGTGAATTGAGGCCAAGACAAGTGAATGATGATGAAGATGATCAAGTGCAAGTGCTCTCTAACTCAAATGTGCAAGATGATACAACTCAAGCTAGTACAAGTGGCTCTCATGACAATCAACAAAATCAAGTGGCTAGTGCATCATCTCAACCCAATGATCAAGCAAGTGCAAGCAATCAAGTTCCAATCCTCCAACCAACCAATATTGCAAGGGATCATCCATTGGACACTATCATTGGTGATATTTCAAGAGGTGTGCAAACTAGATCAAGATTGGCTTCATTTTGTGAGCATTTCTCATTTGTGTCATCCATTGAACCAAAGAAAATAGATGAAGCATTGAAGGATGTTGATTGGGTGAATGCTATGCATGAAGAATTGAATAACTTCACAAGAAATCAAGTATGGGAATTAGTAGAGAGACCAAAGGGAGACAATGTGATTGGAACCAAATGGGTCTTTAGAAACAAGCAATATCAAGATGGGATAGTAGTAAGGAACAAAAAAAGATTGGTAACACAAGGATATACACAAGTTGAAGGTCTTGACTTTAGAGAAACATATGCCCTAGTTGCTAGATTGGAAGCAATTAGAATCTTGCTAGCTTATGCTTGTGCCCACAACATCAAGCTCTATCAAATGGATGTCAAGAGTGCATTTCTCAATGGTTACATCAATGAAGAAGTATATGTTGAGCAACCTCTCGGTTTTGAAGATGACAAGAAGCCCGACCATGTGTACAAGTTGAAGAAGGCATTGTATGGCTTGAAGCAAGCACCTAGAGCATGGTATGAGAGATTGATGGACTTCCTACTCTCTAAAGGGTTCTTGATGGGCAAGGTTGACACCACTCTTTTCATCAAAAAGATTGGCAAAGACTTATTTGTGTTGCAAATCTATGTTGATGACATCATATTTGGGTCAACCAATCAAGACTTTTGTGAAGAATTTGGAAAGATCATGGCTAATGAGTTTGAGATGTCCATGATTGGAGAGTTAAGTTACTTCCTTGGTTTTCAAATCAAGCAATTGAAGAATGGTATATTTGTGAGTCAAGGCAAGTATATCAAGGACATGATCAAGAAGTTTGGCATGAGTGATAGCAAAGCCATCGGTAAGCCATCGGTACACCAATGGGAACAAATGGCAACTTGGATAGTGATGCAAGTGGCAATATGTTGGATCAAAAATTGTATCAGTCTATGATTGGAAGCCTACTCTATGTGACTGCATCAAGGCCGGATGTCATGTTTAGTGTATGCATGTGTGCAAGATTTCAAGCCTCACCAAGAGAAAGTCATTTGAAGGCTACAAAGAGAATATTGAGGTACTTGAAGCATACACAAAATGTTGGTTTGCGGTATCCCAAAGAAGCAAAGTTTGAGCTAGTTGGTTACTTCGACTCGGATTATGCGGGATGCAAGGTTGAAAGGAAGAGCACCTCAGGCATATGTCAATTGTTGGGAAGATCACTTGTCTCATGGTAATCAAAGAAGCGAAATAGTGTTGCATTATCAACCGCCGAAGCCAAATACATATCCACCGGTAGTTGTTGTGCACAATACTTTGGATGAAGTCCACTTTGAGTGACTTTGGAATCAAGTTCAAGAAAGTGCCATTGCTATGTGACAATGAGAGTGCAATCAAGTTAACCAACAATCCGATTCAACATGCAAGAACAAAGCACATTGATGTCCGCTACCATTTCATAAGAGATCACCAACAAAAAGGGGACATTTGCATTGAGAGTGTAGGCATCGAAGATCAACTTGCCGATATATTCACCAAGCCATTGGATGAGAAAAGGTTTTGCAAGCTAAGGAATGAGTTGAACATATTGGATTTCTCAAATATGTGTTGATGCACCCCCCACTTATATGACATGCCTCTCCTTCGAGCAATCCAAGGTAAAAGTTGATTGGCATGGCATACATCCTTACTAAGGACATGTTTAGTGCATCTAGACATCTTTCACATTTAATAGGCTCATTCATGAAAATCAAATGAATTTGATGATTGTATGGTACCACTATTGCTTCTATGCTTATTTTGGTCTAGTGGTAGCATATGACATGTTTGTGGGCTTGTAAACCTAGTGTTTGATCTCGAAAATGAGCTCTAAATGTTTAACTCAACATGGTACAAGATAACCCTTATTTGGAGGTGTGACGAAGCTTGTCCTTGGATCAAACCGAGTTAAATGTCTTTGGCAAGTATTCTAGATTGAACCAAATTTGGAAAAATGATCCTCACCCCATTGATTGACATTGATAATCTCAACCTATCTACATTTTGAACCTTTGTGGCATTGATGACAAAGGGGGATAAATAGTGTACAAAGATAGTGAAAAGACAACAAAGGGGGAGAGAAATAAAGATATAAGTGATAGGGGGAGAATTTGACATAGGGGGAGAGATATGACAATGGAAAGGGATCAATTAAAATTTTGAGCACACCGGAGGCTACTACCTGCCTCGTGGCTTGTATGAGTCCATGGAGCCACGTGAGGAGGAAGAACCCTAGGAGCAAGAAGTTGACTCGCTAGCACCTGCACCTACGCCTGAGCCATTCTAGGAAGAGCTCAAAGAAGAAGAACCCAAAGAAGTGTAGGTCATCGTATTGTTTGATGATGATGAGGAGGAGGAGGACATCATTCAAGAAGATTAGCTTACCCCTGCCATGGGATGGACTACAAAGATCTAGTACAAGCCGTGGTGTGAATCCTCCATTTCGCACCACCGACTTATGGGGATTCTTCAGACCTACTACGCTGATTGGGATGTAGCTGTGGAGTATGTTTGTGAAGAACATACGCACCCTTTGGAGGACACTTATTGGAAGACTAGGGCATGCATCTCCATCAGGGATGAAGAGAAGGA